>NW_021319875.1:106255-185058 GCF_001605985.2 Dendrobium catenatum | reverse complement strand
TGTCATTAAATATGACTGTATGTTGGATCGTCTGTACGAAATATTTTCTTGTCTGGACGATCGTCAAGTAAACGTCTGTACGAAAGGATGCATCGTAAGTTGTAGTTGATTATGAAAAGCTGTTCGATTTTGGACGTATTTAATCGTCTGTACGATATATTTCGTCAAGACAAACTTAAAATTTCGTCCAGGACATCGATTTCGTCGGTACGAACAAAATCATTTTTCTTTAAATTAGAGGGCTTTCTAACTCAACTTTCACACTTTCAAACATCTCTTTCTAATCCTTTCGAATTCTAGATTAACTATGACCTCCTCAAGCAAGAGACAAAAGGTTCTAGCAAGAAACAAACAGATCAGAAAACTTCCTTTCAATAGAAAATGAGGAACATTTTGTCGTTTTGCTTCAGCAAAAATCACTCCATCTCGCATCTTGATTCAGGAGAAATTAACTACAAGGTAATCACCTTTTCGCTACGACTCATTCAGTTTCATCCTCACTCTCGTCCACTTCTACAACAAGGAAACCTTCTCTATTTCCTTGCAAACATGACCTTCAACTCGATAGATCAACCATTCGATCCTATGTCCACAAAGCAAAGAGTAGAATCACAAAGCATGACTTAGGTGCATTCTACAATTAAGAACTGAGACATTAGAGCCCATTATAATCACTTCTAATGTTTTTAATGGTTGAGAATAAATCGAGTGATTAGAGGAAATGATGTTAACGATCATATTGCTAAGTTTCAGACTTGTTCAAATGCCCGAATCATCCAGCTAATACTTAGATCTTCAATTATTCCAAAAGCTGGTGATAGAGTCATTATTACCAACTTCTTTCTCATTGTAACTTCCTAATTATGAAAGGAAAAGAAATTGATGAAGCCCAAACTCATTTTAGACTATCTTTTATGGCTTTCCGAAATTGGGCATGGAGATTTGAAAGAAAAGAAACATGTTTAGTACTTAGTTTTGTTTATGATTTTGGAGAATAAGACACAATTGTTCACACCCTATCCAAGATTAATGAGAGCCTTTTTTTAACAGCATGCTTCATTAGAACAATCTTCAATCAGGACAAGGGAAAAAGCAAGCAGGTGATTTTGAAGAAGAAGAAGGAAGACAGTTCTGCACATCAACAGATTAATCAGAATTTGGTTAACAGATTTATGATATTGAATTCATTGATCAACGCTTAATCAATTTGAAGCTCACGTTCAAATCAAGGCAGCAACAAGACATTGGTAATATAGAATGATGTTCATCACTAAATACAATTGTTATGTTGATTAGTTTCTACGTTTGATTTATTTGAGTGGTGTTCCTCCTCCTCAGCCTCCTCCTCAAATTAGGGTGATATATGTTTTGAGTATTAGATGTTTAATGTATTTTCTCTTTGTTGTCGTTTAGAGTTCTTGAATTTCTTTCTAGTTGTATTTGATATTATAAAATTGATCATGTAGTATTTTATTATATATAATATATGGTTTGTGTTTTGCTTTAGTATATTTGTTTTTTGAATGGTGTATCGTTATGAATTTCATTAGTCTTTTTAATCTTAATTGTTGCTTAAAATTAGATCGTAATTGGACATTATTTTATAGAAAATCTAGTCTTCTAAATTTAAATTTGTTATATAATTGTTATAATAATTTTTTTTTTTAAATTCATGTCTTTTATCTAACTACATTAAATTTAATATTATTACTTGCAATTTAGATTATCTTTATATTTCTTTTGTTCAGTGATTTATGCACTTAGAAAAGTTTAAATTTTAGATTATTGTCTTTGGAAAGATTCAATTACTCTTGAAATTGTCACAAATGATATAAAAAATCAAAAAGGTATGCGGAAGGTTCGCAAATTGAAAAAAGGCATAAATAGCCCATGTAAAAAGATGCACAAAAATTGCCAAAAATTGAAAAAGATGCACAAAAATGTGTCAAATACTTGAAAAAGATGCGCAAAGTGCCACATGTGGTAATTCCTTCGCTTTCCAGATTCTTTCATCTCTAATTCAATTGATTCTATGTTCATTTATATTTCTATTGAACTTGAATATACAATTTTTTTATTTCATCTCCTGTTAATGTTTTCTTTATCTCAAATGTCTAAATTGAATCATGTCTTTGATAAATTCTTCTTACTTATAATGTTATATCACTTCTTAAATTCTATGAATTTCTATGATTTACCTAATGTTATTAGTTTTAGATTGCATATCTTATGTCAATCACCATTTAGATTAAATTTTCAAATGAATTTCATATAATTACTTACATTTCTTGTCTATTTCTTCTTCACTTTTTGTTGTTGTCAAAAAGGGGAGAAATTATTGTGTTTGTATGCTTGTATTTTGGTTTTGTGTCATTTACCTTTTGTATTTTTTTTTGTAATTTTTGTTTGTTTGTTTATTTTAAAAATTTTTGAAAAACAAAAATTGTGGTCTTTAGTTCAAAATGCCTCCTTATTTTCATATATTCATCAATTCAGGGGGAGTTTAAGAGATTTTTTAAATTGAAATCATACAAATAATAATTGTTTTGCCATCATCAAAAAGGGAAAGATTGTTAAGATAGTTGCTACTTACATATTTTACATTCTTGCAACTTGTATAGTTTTGATGATTCCAAATATTATTTTTTAAATGTGTAGTTATCTCCTAACAATTTTAAAAGATTTGTATTTGTTCTTGTGTGTTCTAACATTTCAGGTGAATCAAACTCTCAAACACGAAGTCTTCAAATCAAATTCAGGAAGAAATACTTTTAGTTTTTGAAGCTTAAAATTATTATTTAAAATGAGAGGGAGTGATTGTAATTGAGTGAATAAAAATATACACACAAACTTAAGGAGAACATAAAAAATTTGTATTGATCGTACGAGACGATATTGGATCGTACGGGAAGATCAGTCAGTTATCTCTCAATAAGAGCACATGGAACGAACAGAAACTGCCCAAGAAAATTTTTCTAAGTCATGTTCGTACAGGACAAAATTAATTTTCGTCGGGACGATTTGCTCTCTGTAAGAATTTCGTCCCAAAAAGAAATTAATTATCGTCCGGACGATTTGCTCTCTTGATGAATTTCGTCTAGACGATCGCAATTTCGTACAGACGATCAAACCGACTTAAGACAGTTTCGTGAGTCAGTTCTGAAGTTTTTGGAATCGACCTTATGATAATTGTTCGTCTGGACGAACCTAGTTCGTACGGATGATTAGCGTGTACGAAATTATTTCATACACAAATGCAAACAGGTTCGTTTCAAGGCTTTTAAGTAAAATCATCCGGGACGATTTTCGATCGTACAGGACGATCATGTATAACATAACTTGAAATTTGCCATTTTTAGAAGGTTTTTCTTGTCTCTTCTATAAATAGGCCTTTCTAAACTGCAACTTAATCTTTTTGGTCATTGATCTTCGTGCCTATTGAGAAGAGAGTTAAGGAGAGAGTTTGAGAGAGCATTTGAAGGAGATTTCTTACCGTTGGAGCGTGAAGGTTTCACTTGGTACTCAAGGGTAAGTGTTTCCACTTTCAAGTTTGAGATTACTTCACTCCTCTCTCTTTTATTTTAGATTGGACTTGTGAAGAAGATCTTGGAAGAAGATCCGATTCTCTACCGACACTTGGAGGGTGTGAACAGCCGAGAGTTCTTTGCCCACACTTGGAGAGTGTGAAAGGATGAAGGGTTCTCTGCCCGCACTTGGAGAGAGTGAAAGGATGATGGTACTCTGCCAACACTGGTGATAGTGTGAAAGGATGATGGTACTCTACCAACACTTGGGATAGTGTGAAAGGACGAACGGTTCTCTGCCAACATTGGGGGAGTGTGAAAGGACGACGGTTCTCTGCCACACCGGGTAGTGGTGAAAAGAGTTTGTAAAGGCTTCTCCACCTTGATGTGGGTGCTAAAGGAAAGTCACTATTTGGTATTAGTGCAATACTCAGAGGGTGCCTCTGGGGAGTGGATGTAGTTCTGGTTTTGACCGAACCACTATAAATCTGGTGTCATTTATTTTTCGCTGCTTATTTATTTTTTGTTATTAAAAACTTTGTGGTTGAAAAACTTTTTCTAGAAAATCTCATTAACTAAAGTTTTAGTTTCCAATAATTTTAAAAGAGGGTTAAAATTTTTTAAGAACCAATTCACCCCCCCGTCTTGGTTAGCCTTGGGACAGTTAATTAGGCTTAACATCCTAATTCTCATTGAACGAGTTTCAACACAAGTAAGTTATCTATAGAATAAACATTCAAATCATTGGATTCAGTTATAGCAGTAATCTTAGCATCAAAGGAAGAAGGTAAACATATCAAAATTTTATTAACTTTTTTATAGTTTGTTAGCTCTCTTCCTGAGGCATATAGGTAGGTGACTATTTGTGTAAACCTAGTATACATTTTAGATATTGACTTCCTAGGCTTCATTCGAAAAAATTCATAATTATAAAGTAAAATATTTAACCTAGATTGCTTAACTTCGCTTGTGCTTTCAAAAGTAATACATAATTTATCCCATATTTTTTTACCAGTTGTACATGTTGAAACACGCATGTAATCTTCAGATTTCAGTGCACATAAAAAATAGTTTAAATATTTTGTATTAAGTTGTGCAAGATCTCTATTATTAAAAGTCCATTCATAAAAAAGAAGTTCAGTTTTTATGCCATTAATTTCACATGTTGGTGTAGAATAACCTTCTTTTACAAGCATACACATGCGATAATCTATATATTATAAAAATATGGACATGTGAGTTTTGCAAAAAAGAAATGTTTATTATCAAATAAGGGTGGTCGAGTAATGGAATACCATTTTGTCGTGTTCTGGTTATAAAAATTTTTCGTGGATCTTTAATTCAAAGTTTTCTAAAACTTGATATGTTGAATCCCAATCTGATATCACTTGAAAGTTTGTTAGTGTTTAACATGAACTATCTCGAGGCTAACCAAGAGGGGGGTGAATTAATGTTTTAAAAAAGTTAACTTAAACAACAAGAAAAATCTTTTTTTAGATTTTTGATAATTTTTAAACAAATTACTTTTATTTCAAGGCAAAAGCAAAATAATTTCACAAAGATAGAATTATGATATTTTAACCACACAAATAATCAAAAGTAAATAATATAAAAATTAAGTACAAGAATAAAAATAGAAAGAACACATCAAATTTTTATAGTGGTTCGATCAACCTGACCTACATCCACTCCCATAGCCTCACCATTAAGTATTGCACTAAAACTATAGTATCTCTCCTTTTTCTCCCACAGAAAGGTGGAGAAGCACTTATAAAATCATTTCCACTGAGCCTAGTGAGGCAGAGAACCTAGACTCTTTTTGCTTTCTCCTGAAGTAGGCAAAGAACTAGACTCCTTTTGCTTCCTCCTGAAGCAGGCTGAGAACCCCAACTCCTTTTACTTCCTACTGAGGTAGGTAGAGAAACTTGATGTAGTATTGAAGAAGACCTTCATAAAGCTACCAAGGGGATAAGGATGATGATTGGAGAAGACAGATTGAATCCTTACTTGGAACAACCTTTGTGAACACCTCACAAACTCCCCTTCACAAGATTCTCTCTTTCTCTCCAAGCACTCATCCTTTTCTAAGCACTCTGAGGTTAGAATAGAAAAAAAAAAGATGTTTCCAATAATAGTTAAGAGAGCTTAAATAGAATGCCTTTAAAAATGCCCTAATTTTTAATTTACTATCAAAGATCGTCCAGGATGGTCGATCATCATGTACGATTAGTACAAAATAGCTAATTTAATAAGGATACTCTTGGATTTTTGTATGATAAGAACACAATATTTGTTCTGATCATCCAGGATGATGTGGATATTATCATATATGATTAGTTCAAAATCATATATTATCATCCAATAGATAGTTCGAGACGTCCAGGAAATAAATCGGGATGATATAGAAATATAATTGATCATCTAGGATGATATAGAGATCATCATGTACGACTAGTTCAAAAATAGACTTTATCATCCAACAAATAGTTTGGGACATCCATGAGATTTAGGAGAAAACTAAGGTCTTTCATATAAATTATCTAGTACGATTATGTGAACATCCCAAATGATATGATCAATCAATCTAACCTTAATTAATCTCTTAATCATTGAATCAATTTAGGCATAATTATCTTGCATCATCCATGACAATGTCGATCATGTGAGAAGATTAAAGAAAAAATAATAATATAAAAAACATGCCTAAAATATGATCAATTGCTGAATTTTATATATGTGGCTGATCATCCTGGATGATCTAGATCGTCCAATATGATTAGTTAATTATCTCATCTTAATATGATGCCCTAATTAAGGTTTTTGTTTTTAACTGATCATCCATAATAATTTGAAATCATCCTGTATAATATGATAACAAAACTCTAACTCATCAAATTTCTCCACTTGAGTGCTTATGTGCAAGGTTACTTAGCTTTAGGATCCATTAAAGTATATTTGTCTCAAGAAATGGTAAAAGATACATTCAAATAGAAATTACAGACAGACTCAATCTAGTCTACCTAATCTTAAACTAATTGACATTCCAAGTGAAATTTTTTACCATAAAGGTTAGCGAGCAGGGAATAAAATAGATATTCAATAATAACATTAGTTGAGAAATAATAATATTTATTATCATCAAAATCACATTACTTGGATCTAAATTTGCAACATGTAAATGTGAAAGATTAGGTGTTCTCCCCTTGAGAACTTTATAGGTTGTCTTGTTCAACTTGAATCTAATGTTCACCCTATTCAAATTATAATAAGCCATACTAATTACTTCAGCCCAAAAATAATTTGGAAGTGAATATTTAGCAAACATGGCTCTAGCAGCTTCTATCAAGGTTCTATTTTTTCTTTTAATAACCCCATTTTCTAAGGATTCCTAGGTGCTGAAAAATTGTGATTAATTTCTTGCTCTCTATAAAATCCTTCAAAATTTTCATTTTCAAACTCTCCTCTTTGATCAATTTGAATTGATAAAATTTCATACCTTAATTTCCTTTGAATCCAAGTAAAAAAATTTCTAAATTCATCAAATGATACACTCTTATGTGATAGGAATTTGACCCAAGTGAATCTTGAAAAATAATCATCCATTATATATGCCAAAACTTTGCCTCCTAGACTTATAGTGCTAACTAGTCCAAAAAGATTCATGTGAATGATTTCTAGTTATTTTCTAGTTCTAAGATCTTTAATTGAATGATAGGAGGACTTCACCTATTTTTCTAATTGACATGCATCACACAGGTAATCCTTAATGAAGTGTAGTTTGGGTATTCCTCTAATCAACTCTTTCTGGTTAATCTTCTTTAGATTTTTCATGCTTGCATGAAAAAGTCTTTGATGCCATAACCATTTTTCATCAATGATTATTTTGAGATAAAAAGTACTATAAGATTTAACAAAATTTAAATCAAGCATGCATACATTATTTACACTATTTATATCCAACACATCAATTTCATTTTGGCTTATAATACATCTTGTAGGAAAATATTTAACACTATAGCAATTATCACAAAGTTGACTAATATTCAACAAGTTATATTATAAGCCTTTAACCAATCTTATATTCTCAGTAGAGAAATTATTCTTGTTACCAATCATACATGTACCTACTTCTTTTCTTGTGGTATTATCTCCTATTGTCACTTTGCATCCATTCTTGGCTTCCAGCAATATGAATTGAGTTGTATCTCCAGCCATGTGCTTCAAACATCCACTATGCAGGTACCAAATGCTCTCACAAGGATTTGTATGAGAGTATTTCTACAAAATTATCAAATATTAGACTTGGGAATCCAAATAAATTTGGGTTCACCTCTTGGAAATGATAATCTAGATGCATGCTTGATATGCTGTGATTTATGCATCTTAGGTCTCCATACTATATGTGTTTTACTCTGGATCATGCAAATGTGAGAGATATGATCAATCATTCCACATGAAAAATATTTAACTCTAGGAAAAAGATTTGCCAATCTATTTGAGTTATATTATCTTTTCCTATGTCTCAAAATTTTATGCTTCTTATCAAGATTGGAAAATTATTCAAGTGTAGGGGTGTCCTATTTTTCTCAAGAGCTTTTAGTTTCTCTTTAAGATATGAGTTTACACTTTCTAAAACAACATTGTTAATTGTTAACTCATGTTTTCTTTAATTTATTTCATCTATAAATACCTTATATTTATTTTCAAGATCAGTATTTGATATTTTCAATAAATCATATTTCTTGTTCAATTCATCAAATTCATCCAATAAAGTTATGTGGTTTCTATCAATAGATATGTGATCGTTCCTAAGAATTTTATACTCTTTTTGTAAATTTAAATATTCCATGTTCAATTTGGTAAGCAATTTTTTGAGTTTCTTATATATAGTATGGATTTTCTCAAAAACATCAAATAACTTGTCATAGGATAAATCACATGCTTCTTCTTGATCTGACTGGTCAAGTTTGTTTTTCATTAAGCACAAGTTTGTGACTTTCTCTTCTATTTCTATTTTTAAGGAGTTTGAAGCTGAGTCAACCCAGAAAGCTCTTTGTAGTCTTTCTTGCCCTTCCTAACATTAGTTTTCTCCTTAACTTTTTCTTTGCTAGGAATAGCTTTGAGATTCAAGCAATCATATTTAATATGTCTAGGCTGCCTCATTCATAATAAATTATATAATTAGAAACCTTTGTATTTTTATGGAACTTGTTCTTATTCCACTACTAACATCTTTGTTGCTTTCTTCTTAGAAAACTTTTGAATTGCCTTATCATGAGTGCAATATCTTCTTCATCCTCAGCCTGTGATCGATCACTTTTTGAATCATTCGCTTTTAATATAATATTTTTATCCTTTTGCTTATCACCTGCATCAATCTATCTTTGAGTCACTCATTGCTCGTAAGCAATCAATGATCAAGACAGATTGTCAATAGAATAAACAGTTAGGTCTTTTGACTCAGTTATGGCAGATATCTTTGTATCATAAGCAGTAAATAAATAACATAGAATTTTATTAATTTTTTTAAAATTTGTTAGTTCCTTACCTAAAGCATGCAATGAGGTGACTATCTGCATAAAATGAGTATACATGTTAGTGATTGATTCATTCGGTTTCATGCAAAAAAGTTTGTAATCATATAATAGAATGTTCAATTTGAATTATTTTACCTCATTAGTTCCTTCCTACATTATGCAAAGTCTAACACTAATTTCTTTTCCAATTTTATAGGTTAAACACACATTTAGTCCACATATTTTAGGGCATAAAAAATCATTTAAAAATTTTGTATTTAATTGAGCTAGTTCTTTTTCCTCTACTATCCAATCAGTAAATGATATTTTAGTCCTAATGCTATCAAAATCTTTAGTTGGTCTGTGTAACCTTCATATACAAAAATCCACATACGATAGTCAGGTGATTACATAAAAGTAGACATACGAGTTTTTAAAAATCAAAAGGAATGTTTTCAAATAACAGTGGTCTAGTAATCAAATATCCTTCAAGAGTGTTATATCTTCAAAAAGTAGACATAATCATTTTTAAATAGTTATCTAAATCTTAATTTTTAAAATAGGCTCTAATACCACTTGAAAGTTTAAATAGGTTGTTATGCCTAATATAATTATCCCACACTAACTAAAAGGGGGGGGGGAGTGAATTGATGATTTAAAAATCTCTTAAATTTTAGAAAACTAATTTAAAAATTTTTAGCACAATAATAAAACTTTCAAAAAAAAAATTTCAACCACAATAAACTAAAGTACAAAAAATAAAAATACATTAAAAAGTAAAAGAATAGAAGAACACAAAATTTTATAGGGGTTTGCTCCAACTAAACCTATGTCCACTCCCTGAAGACTCCTTTAAGTATTATGCTAAATCAAAGTAACTATCATTTTGCTCCCACAGCAAGGCGGAGAAGCCTTTACAAAAGCTCTCTTCCACCAACCCGGTGCAACAGAGTACCGACATCCTTTCTCATCCTCCAGGTGATGGAAGAGTACCAACATCATTTCTCACCCTCGTGGTGATGGTAGAATACCAACGTCATTTCTCACCCTCCTGGTGACGATAGAGTACCGACATCATTTCTCACCCTCATGGTGATGGTAAACTACCAACATCGTTTCTCACCATCATAGTAATGAAAGAGTATCAACATCATTTCTTAACCTCCTAGTGATAGCAGAGTATCAATGTCATTTCTCACCCTCTTAGTGACTGTAGATCACTAATATCCTTTCTCTCCATCCTAGTGTTGGCAGAGTGCCGACATCCTTTCTAACCCTCCTAATAATTGTAGAGTACCAACAACCTTTCTCACCCTCTTAGTGATGGTAGAGTACCAACATCTTTTCTCACCTCTTGATGATGGTAGAGTACTGACATCCTTTCTCACTCTCCTTATGATAGCAGAGTACCAACATCCTTTCTCACCCTCCTAGGGATGGTTGAGTACTAATATGCTTTTTCACCCTCTTGGTGATGGCAGAGTATCGGGATCTTCTTTAAAAGTCTTCTCTCTAGAGCCTTAAAGGAAGTAGGGAGAAACTTGAAGAACAAATAAGAGAGTCTTACCTTTGGGTAACCTTGTGAATCCCCTCATAAATTCCTCTCAAAAGATTTCTCAATCTTCACTCTTAAAACACTCTCCCAAACATTCTCCTTTTCCACTCTTGAAAGAAATTTGTAACAATAACTCTAAAAGAATATAGGTGATAATTTTTAGGACCCTTATATATGAAAGACAAGAAAAATTAACTAGAAAACTAAAAGTTTCAAGTTGAATGAATTTAGATCATATAGTATGATCGTACTTCATACAAACAAATAGTTCAAAAAAAATTGTACGACCATGTACAAACCTGATTTCATACTCTATCAGTCATCTATATAAACAAATATTGTATAATATGAATAGTTCAAAATTGAATAAATTTGTTTGGTATACTTTTATATGAACCTAACTTGTATACTGTGAATCATCTGTATGAGCCATATATAATTGTTGGCTAAAAAATGGCAAAAATGCATGAATCTTGCTTTGCATCCGTAGGATTTCATTTTCCTTAAGTTAGATTGAAGTTAACCAGATTTTCTCTAAGGGTAGTATCAGAGTTTAAAGATCTAGGGTCCTTACTTCCTATGAGCATAAGCACTCATAGTTAATTTCCCCTCTTACTACGTAAGAGAAAACTCTTGATTAAAGATGACTAAATTTTAGATAATTTTAGTCTCAATAATATGGGAGGCATGTCATAAGGATGATTTTCCTCTTCCCATCCCCAACCTATAGTTGATATTGCTTCATCTTATAACATTTTCTCCTTCATGGATGATTCATCTGGTTATAATCAGATAAAGATGGCCCCTGAAGATGAGAGATTCACTACCTTTCGTATCCCTATCGGTGTGCTATGTTACAAGGTGATGCCCTTCAGCCTCAAGAATGCAAGGGCCACCTATCAACATGCTATAACTATCATTTTTGACTAGCTGATATATGTGCAGGTTGAATGCTATGTGGATGATTTAGTAGTCAAAAGAAAGGTCTGTAGTGATCACATTAGAGATCTATAAATCATTTATGAACGCTTGTGCAACCACAATTTAAAGATGAATCCCTTAAAATGCGCATTTGGCATCACTGCAGGGAAGTTCCTTAGTTTTATTGTTTGTTATCATGGCATTGAGATTGATCCCTCCATGATTAAGGCCATAGTGGACTTTAAATACCCCAAGAGTCTTACTCAGTTGAGGTCTTTTCATGGTAATCTTGCTTTTTTATAGAGATTTATTACCAACCTTATCGGTAGATGTCATCCCTTTGCTGCTTTGGCAAAGAAGGATGTCCGCTTTCATTGGAATATGAATTGTCTGGAGGCCTTTGAGAGCATAAAACACTATCTAATGAGTCCCCCTGTGTTTGCTGCACCCATCCCAGATAGACCGTTAATTCTTTACACTACGGCCTTGGATGAGTCACTTGGTACACTTTTAGCTCAAGTGAAATAAGAAAGGCAAAGAAAATGCCTTATATTCGGAACTAACCTCAAACTCCCTAAACCACATGTTGTACACTTCTTTTAGGATTTTCTTCCAAGAAATATAAGGAACTTCCTTATCCGTATGATGTCCCATTATTTATGCTTTGATTGCTTCAACATATGAAACTTGCAAAAAATATATAAGGTGAAAAAACTTTTTTTTTTAAATTTAGCAGCATGTTAAGAATATAATAAGTATATATGTGTCACCCTCAAGTGAAATTAATATGTGCCCCTCTAATGTCTGCTCTACTGCAACTAGGGTGGAAGGTTCACCTGTAGAGGGATGAGGAGGTGGATGGAGATCGAATGGTGGGACATATGGCAGATATGGATAAGTGGGAGGCCTCCAAGAGAAGGCCTCCATGAGAAGGTGGGGGAGGGAGAATAGAAAGGAGTACTTTGCATGGTGTATGGTAAAAGAAAGTGAGGGTCTAGTGAGTAAAACTACAGACTATTAACTGGATGATTAGGAAAAGGTGGGCTAGGCTGACTTTGAGTGGCAGGCTAAGAATAAGAAGTCCCCTCAATATGTATAGGCCTATTGGCTAAGACACTACTCACCTTATTATTTCTCCAACCAAAATATCCTTGATCAATTCATGATGTCATCACTAGAACCCATATGCAAAAACTATTAAAGAAATATTAACAACATAAATTATACCAAAAAATTAATATAAATTTTAAAAACTATTATATTATTAAAATAAAATAGAGCAATAATAAAATAAATAAAGTAACTATTGCTATGCAATTAAAAATAAATTATATATTTAAGATAATTTTTTTATTCATAATTAATTATGAAAAATTATTAAATACATTTTCTTTATATTTATTAATCATTTGAGTTTGTGATTCATGAGTAGGGGGTTAAATGGGTAGAGCCGAGCTCGAGTTAGGGAGTGTTCAAGCTCAACTCGTAAGCTAAATATCGAGCTCAAACTCGAGTTGATTGAGCTTGACTCGCTAGGGGAAGATGAGCTCATCGAATAGAAAATGGATCTCATCTCGCTCCCGCATTATAATCTCGCTTTGCTTTGGATTGTGTCCCACACTGCGATAATGGTAGTTGCATCCATGTCACCCCTGTGATGTATCTCTTCCCGCGCCGCTTCTAGTGTCCACTCCCTACTTCTGTGCTGTAAAATTTTGTGCTCCAATTTCACATTCTCAGGCTTGATTTCTTAATCTCACTCTATAATTATGGAATCTTTCTAAATCAATCAAAGTACATAAAGGTAATCTTAAAGAAATATGAAATGGATAAAGCTAAGCTAATTAATATTCCCATGACTTCTAGTGTTCAATTGGATAAGGACTCAAATGAAAAATTTATTGATCAAAAGAAGTACAGAGGGATGATTGGATATTTACTTTACCTAACTGCTAGCCAACCTGATATAATGTTTAATGTTTATCTTTGTGCTAGATTTCAAGCTGATCCTAAAGAATTCTACCTAACTATAGTTAAGAGAATTCTTAGATATATTTTGGGGACCCAAAACTTAGGAATCTCCTCTTAGGCACAATACTTCTTTTGAGATTATTGGATATTTTGATTTTGATTTTACAGGATGTAGGGTGGATAAAAAAAGCATTTCTAGGACTTGCCAATTCATAGGATAATCTTTAGTCCCTCTGGTCTAGTAGAAAATAAAACACTGTTGCACTCTCCACTGCTGAAGCTGAGTATAATTCCATAGGGAGTTGTGTGGCCCACGTCCTTTGGTTAAAGCAATAAATTTTGGATTTATATTACCTATAGGCACAATTTTAATCCTTTGTGATAACACTAGTGCCATCTGCATCTGTAAGAATCTTATCCAACATTCAATGACCAAACACATTGATATAAGGTATCACTTTATTAGAGACCATATGACCAAATGAGACATTAAGTTACACCATGTGATAACTGAGATTCAACTGGCTGACATCTTTACTAAACCATTGGCTTTTGACACTTTCAGCATCTTAAGGATCAAATTGGGTGTGATTGACATAAATGCATGAACTTGATATTTATTGAATTCTGAATTTTATATTTTATTAATTTTTGTTATTTTTTTCTTTTATTTGTTTCAGAATTGTTTGCTTCACTTTTTATTTAGTATTACTTTTCATTTTTTTTATTTTGTTATTTTAGTTTTTCTTCTTTTTCTTTGTGATCACTACTGAAATGATATTTTATGTCTTGTTCTTATTTTTAAAAATGTATAGTCAATGTTTGATATCTCTAAATCAGTTAAAGGGAGAAACATCGTTGATTATTTTTCTTTCTATAACCTCTTTTAGCGGTGTAATTTTCTTTTCTAAACAAAAGTCTATATCAAATTAACAACTAGACTTTGCGATTGAAATTTTTTCTATCTTGCTACAGTAATCTATCTTATATATAATGTTCAAAGTCTTTATATTACTTTTAATTTTTTTGTAATCTTGTCATTGTATTTATCATATGATTTGATTCTATTTTGTGATTTATTCTTCCTTATATTAGAGAGTGAGTTTTTCTTCACTAATATCTACAAGATATACTTATAACTAAGAGTATTTAACCATTTTGAAAGGGATCTAGCTCGTAAAAAATTGACAAACAAATAAAATGTGTCCCAAAAAGAAGAAAAATTGAAAAGATGCACAATGACCGTAAAATAAATTAAAAGATACACAAAGTATATAAAACATTAAAAGATGCATAAAGTGTTCTAATCAATTGATAAGAGGCATAAAATAAGCCCACAAAAGATAAGTTTCCTTCTCTTTTAAAACTTTAAATCTTAGAAGAATTCATGTATCACTTAATATTTTTAAAGGCTTGATTTCAAATTTTGTGATTATGGCAAATTACTTTGGCATATTATTCTATATGATATTTTTTTTGGAACCAAGTTGTGAACGGATCTCTTTTTCTTATCCAATTGGTTTTTCTAAGTTAGGTCTTTTATTTTCAAAAGATGATTTGCACTAAGAGAAGTCCGAGCTAGGGCTAACAAGATCGGCTATTCTACAATTTTTCAGATTTTGATGATGCTAACTCATTGTTCTTATAAATTTTTAATTCAATCACATGGAGAATTTATCATATTCGTGCTTTGAAAAAAAAAACTTTACTTTTATTTCTTATTTTTATCTTCTATTTTGTTTTTCTTTTTTAGTTTTCTCCTCCTTTTTGCGATATCAAAAGGGGGAGTAGTGGATAGTGTTTGAATTGTTTCATCATACTATTTTACTAAGTTATTTCATCATACGGTTTTACTTCCATTCATATTTTATTTAGTTTTGATAGTTTGCCAAAGGGAGAGATTGTTGCAAATCTGATTTTAGAAAATATGATTTTGATGATAACAAATATTTCTATTACTTCTATTTCTCTACGACTGCCTTACCTTCTAACATTTCAAGTCCACAAGGTCGAGTTCAACTCAAGCAAGCTTAAGATTGGGTAGGCTAGGACTGAGTCTATTTGTAAACTATCGTTAAGTTATTTTTACCCTTTCTTGAGTCAATTGTAAATAATATGGGTCCTAATGCTAAGTAACCTTGTACACACACATTTAGATGATAAATTCTAACTAATTTTGAATTTTTTATTTTTTCTCACATCATCTGGGTTGGTCCTAAATCATCCTAAATGATAAGTTAAAAATAAAAACTCTAATTAGGGCATTCAGATTAAGGCAACCACAATTAAGCAAATCATCCTTGACAATATTTACATCATCTGGGATGATATGCTCAAATAAAAAAGAATTAGTTGTCGTATCTCTTTAGGCATATTTTATTTTTAGATATCATCCAGGACATCATCCAAGATAATATAGTGAAATTATGCCTAAATTAGTCTGGTTATTAAGAAAATTATTTAAGGTTTGATTGCTCGATCATATCATCCTAGACGATCGCAGGATCATCCGGGACGATATGTTAAACTAACCTAAGTTCTTCCTGGATGACCTGAAGAGATACTTTAAATGATATGTAGTGATTTGAACTATTCATCCGGGATGATCCAAAATTATTCTGGATGATCAAGTTATTTTTCCATCTTCCAAACATCCATCCAGGGCGATGTTTTGGACGTTAAATGTCATTTTGTACTAATCATCCCAGACGATCTAGTTATTTTTCAATCATCTAGACATTCATCCAGGGCGATGTTTTGGATAATATGTGTCATTTTATACCAATTAGCCTGGATGATCTAGTTATTTTTCCATCATCTAGACATCCATCCAAGGCGATGGTCTGGATGATGTTTGATAACTTGAACTAATCTTACAGGACGATATCCTATCATCCTTATCAATCTGAATAAAGGAACCTTTTAATCATCTAAACTCTCCTAAATCATCTTAGCTGATTGAGCTGAATTTGAACTGATTGTATAAGACGATCGGTCGATCGTCCTAGATGATCTTTGACGATTAGTTACAAATTAGGGAAAATTTAAAGCCCTTCTATTTAAGATCTCTTATTTTCTCAAGAGGAAATCTTTTGCTGCTGTCCTGACCTGTGAGAACCAAGAGGAGAGGGAGAGCATGGAGAGAGAGAGAGAGAGAGAGAGGATCTTGTGAGGGGGCATTTATGAGGGATTTCACAAAAGTTTCTCCAAGAAAGGATCTGAGTCGTCTTCTCCCGTTATTGTCCCTAGTTCCTTGGATGTTCTAGAGAGGTCTACTCTAGCAACTGATCGAGATTCTCTACCTACTTTCGGAGGAAGAAAAAGGAGTTGGATTCTCTGTCTGGTTTAGGAGGAAGTAAAAGGAGTTGGGTTCTTTGCTTGCTTTAGGAGGAAGCAAAAAGAGTTTGGTTCTCTGCCTCATCCAGGTCGGTGGAAAGGAGTTTTTTTATGAGCCTATCCACCTTATTGTTGGGGCAAAATGAGAGACATTGTGCTTAGTGCAATACCTGGATGAGAGGCTCCGAGGAGTGGACGTGGATCAAGTTGATCAAACCACTATAAAATTTGGTGTGTTCTTTCTTATTATATTTTCCGCATTTAATTTCCTCACTTTAATTTTTATGGTGATTATTTAGTTATATTTGTGATTTTGTTTAAAGATTTTTTAAAACACCAATCCCCCCCCCCCCCCTCCTGGTTAGCCTCAAGCTAGTTCACAAGGGCTTAACATCTCTAACAAACTTTTAAGTATCATCAATGCACTTTCATAGCATTCGTTAGTTCCCTACCTAATGTATGCAAAGAAGTGATCATTTGAGTGAATCTTATGTATATGTCAGATATATATTCATTATGTTACATGCAAAATAATTCGTAATCATGTAATAGGATATTTAATCTAGATTGCTTCACTTCATTAGTCTATCACAAATATCATTTCCACTTTTGCAAGTAAAAACCCACATGTAATCTTCAGACTTAAGTGCATAAAAGAAACTATTTAAATATTTTGTATTTAATTATGCTAAGTCACATTCTTCTATAATTCAGTCAGCAAAATGTGTTTCAATTCTAATGCCTTATATTAGTCTAATTGACCTAGTATATCCTTCCTGAACCAAAATTCACATGTGATAGTCAAGCGATTGAAGAAATGTAGACATATATATTTTTTAAAAATCAAAAGGGATATTATCAAATAATAGAGGTCTAGTGATCGAATACCCTATAGGTATGTTTTGGTTTCCAAAAGTAGCCATTATCATTTTCAAAAAGTAGTCTTAACTTATAGTTTTGATACTATACTCTGATACCACTTGTTGATTCCATATAGGTTGTTAAACCTACGCAATTGTCCCGAGGTTAACCAAGAGGGAAGTGAATTGGTAATTTAAAAAATTTCTTTGATTTTTTAATAGAAAACTAATTTTTGTATTTTTATAAAAGTAAAATTTTCAACCATAAATAGTAAGGTGCATAAAATAAAAATGTAAAAAATAAATTGACACATAGATTTATAGTGGTTTGGTCCAACAAGATATACGTCCACTCCCTAAAGACTCCCTCTTCAGGTATTGCATTATTACCAAAAGTGACTCTTCCTTTGCCCCCATAGCAAGGCAGAGAAGCCTTCATAATTTTCCTCTCTTCCATCTAGCGCGGTAGAGAACTATCATTCTTTCACACCCTTTTAGTGTCGGTAAAGAACCGTCGTCTATTTACACCCTCTAAGTGTTGGCAGAGTACCGTCATCCTTTCACACTCTATAAGTGTTGGCAGAGTACCATCGTCTGTTCACACCCTCCAAATGTCGGCAGAGTACCATCATCCTTTCACATCCTCCAAGTGTCGGCAAAGTATCGAATCTTCTTTAAAGATCTTCTCTTGAATAATAAGAAAGAAGAAAAGGAAGAGTAGTAAAAAAAACTAAAAGAGATTCTTACCTTTAAGTAACCTTATGATCCATTCACACTCCACTTGCTAGAACTCTCTCTTAAACACTCTCCCACAATCACTCTTTCACTTGCTCTTGAAAATCATGAAGAATAACTTTTTTCACATCAGTTTCTACGGACAATTTATATGAAAGATACAAAAAATCATCTAGAAAACTAAAAAATCTCATTTTGAGCATATATGGTCGTATAGTACGATCATTTTTTCGTATGTATGGACAGTTCAAAAACTATTGCGTATGAACCTTTGTGAATCTGTATGAAATATTTTCATACACGATGATCATCCATGTTCGTACTGTACGAACGGTTATAAGTTTTTTAACTTCGTTGGGATAAAAAGGTATCCCATATTTTTGTACTCTAGACATCATCTATACGAACAGAATATCATACAATACGATCAGTTCAGAAAACATTGGGATTCGTTGGGACGAAAAGCGACCCATCCAACTCATACTATGGATGTCATATATATGAACAACAAATTGTATAGTACGATCAGTTCATAAAAATCTTTGAAATCATTGGTATGAAAAGGGATCCATTCTTTTTGTACTATGGATGCTTTTTGTATGAAGAATACTTCATACAGTACAATCAGTACTTAAAAAAATTTCTCCTCTATTCATTTAACTGATCGTAGGAGAGTATAATTGAACAAATCATCCTGTATAAAATGAATTCGTATAGTACGATTAGTTTAAAATTTTTTCAAAATTTAAACACTCCCCCAGTGTGTGTGTACATGATTACTCAATTACAATCACACTCTCTCTGACTTAATAATAAGAAAAAATATAAACACCAATTATAATAAAACTTAATCAAACTAATTTGATATCTTCAATAATTTGAAGTATGATTTCTCAGAAATATTAGTACACACAAAAAACAAAAGCAATACATCCAAAATATATTAGAAGATCTGTAATTAAAATAATAATATTTTGAATCATAAAAAACATGCATGTTGCATGAATCTCAACAATAAAAAAACTAAGTTGCAATAATCTCAACAATTTGATGCCCTGGAGAGAAATTAGCGAAGTGAAGCTTTAAGTCATTTAGGGATATCACGCGAAATGGGGTCGGCTTGGATGTCGGGATAGGTGTGTTACTTCGTATTGATTCAAAATTTTATCTCCTCTTTTTTTTAGTCAACAATCATATAGTACAAACTATTTAAACAAACCATGCTTCATTTTGTACGAATGTGGATGACCCCATTTTGTACTTTGTGAGTCATCTGTATGAACCTAAAATCATACAGTATGATCAGTTAAAAAAATGATGTGTTCATATGGGACGAACAAGTATGCACCCATTTCATACTCTGGTCAACATATGTACGAACTCAACTTCATACAGTACAAACAGTTCAAAAAATAATTTATTCATATGGGATGAACTGGTATGTACTCATTTCATACTCTAGATGTCATTGTATGAACATACATCGTATAATACAAATAGTACAAATAAAATTTTTCAGTATGATTTGATTAACTTTAATTTAGAGGAGCTACCAATACAAATTATCCAGTGAGATTTAGAATCATATAATATAATTAGTTTTAAAAAAAATTGACTCACTTCTCCAGTGTGTGTGTGTGTGTGTGTATGATTACCCAATTACAATCACACTCTCTTAGACTCAAGAAAAATAAAAAAAGTATAGACTTCATTACATGAAACCCTAATCTAATTTATCTTGAAGTCTTTGAAAATCTAGAGTATGATTTCTCTAAAATATTAGTACACAAAAATAATGCAAAGAAAATATATCCAATGAATGTTAGGAGAAATAATAATCATAACAATAATATTTTGGTATCATAAAAAACTCACATGATATAAAACTTAATCATTAAATCTAAGTTGCAACAATTTTTACATACTCAAAAATTTATCTTGACATCTGAAAATAATATTTTTATTCAATTAAAGCTTCAAAATGATGTTTTACATAATCTATGATAATTTGATTTAGTTCTTAAAATGTGAATTTTTGCTCAATATGATTTTTATTGTCTACTGTTAGGATACTTTAGCACTTTCTTAATTAAGCTCAATTATATTTTATTTGATGCAATGTATTAAAAATAAATATATATACATGATTAAGATTATTTTTATAGTAATAATATGTGTGTAAAAGATAAGTAAAGACTGGTTGACCCATTAGTTGGATACTGATTGACCTGTACATGATGGTGGGCTGATGAGCTTTCCTTTAAATATTGTGATTTGGTGTTATCCTCTACTAAATCACATGATACACTGATTAAAAGTTATAAGGAGATAATTACTATGCTGGCGTATAAAGAGTGATGACTCTTTATACTAAGCCAATGATTTACTGACATTGATACAATAATGAAAAATACGGTGATATCCAAAATTCTTACTTATTTAATATGACTACTGAAATAAATATTATTGAGGCATTATTTATATTACTGTATGAATTTATTATTAATATTATTATTGATTTATTAATACAAAAAAGTATAATATATACATTAAGCATGTGACATGCATGATATACTTAGCAATAAATATTGTGACATGCATGATTGATTGATACTGATATAAAATAGCGGGATAACATATATACACTCCTATACGAATCTATAATATTATTTTAATTTTGATAGTCTTTATTAATGATTTATTTTTATCATTTTATACAAATTCTCTACTGATTTTAGTATTTATATGACAATTGCTATAGTTATTTTACATTCATATCTATTTACTATCTTCTATATCGTATGTTTTATTATTTTTGCACTGATCCAATAATCATATAAATACAATTGCTATAATTTGACTTTTAATATGTATATTACTTCATTGCCTTGTATTGAGTTTAGTTATAGGATTTGATTGCTTGTTGTGTTTGTGAGCTCATTATATATGATTAAATATTTTTAGGTCAGGGTATAGGACCAACAATGTGAGATTGACCAAGATTCCTCATGTTTAATTTTTTTTTTGTTTTAGTTATTCCTTTAATACTCAGAATAGAGGAGTTGTAGCTGTTGAGGATCTATAGTTTATGATTTTGATGATAGCAAACATTCCTTATTTCTCTACAATTGTCTTATATACTAACGTTTCATGTTCACACGATCAGACTACATTTTGGAACCAGCTCAAGATTGGGTAGACTAGGTCTGTGTCAGTTTGTAATCTTTTTCCTTTCTTGAGTCTGTTGTATTTGGTATGACATCTGATGATTTGTAACTTGGAAGATTTTTTGTTGTGCCCAAAAAGATTTTTATTTTCGGTAACATCATCCGGGATGATATTTATATCGTCCTGGACGATCTGACAAAAGTAGAAACCCTAATTAGGGCATCCTCATTAAAGCAGCGGTCTTTATGCAAAACACATCGTCATGGATGATTTTGTATCGGCCAGGATGATCGGCTCAATTCAGTAAGAATCTGCCGTCATATTTACTTAAGAAATTCTTATTTTTGGATATCGGCCTGGTGGATCGGCCTGGACTATAAAATATCGTCCAGGACGATCTAGGACAATTTTTCCAAAATTTCTCAGGTAGTTTTGGAAAGAAATTAATGGGGATTTCGTCCAGGCCGATTAGACATCGTCCAGCTTCATTTCAGGGCGATATTCAGGACGATTTTCCTCATATTTGAACTAATCATCCCATACGATATGTCTATCATCCTGACTATAATGGCACAACTTGCATTAATGAGCTCATTTGAGAGCTTCTATTTAAAGCTATGACAAGGCACTTTATAAGTGTCTGGCAGCATTGTAGCTTCTTCTATGGGGGAACTTAAAAGAGAGCTTGAAAGGAAAGAGGAAAGGTTGAGTTTGAGAGGGACAAGATCCTGGAGGCGGGAGGAACTCAAGGGAGTTGTGTATGGGTGGGGGATCCACACGGTTGCCTCTGGCAAACTCGCACCTTAGTACCATCGGATTCACAAGCTTGTCTTAGTAAGTTTCACCAAAGAAGAATATCTCTTGGTAGTGTTCAAAGGACCGGCGACTCCGCCGCACCAGACGAAGGTGGAAATTGATTTTGCTAAGGGCTCTCCGCTAGTGTGGGCTAAAAGGAGAGACCACTTTTCTAGTGCAATACTTGGAGGGTGCCTCCAAGGAGTGGACGTTAGGTCAAGGCTTTGACTGAACCACTATAATTCTGGTGTGGTTTTTTTTTCTATTATTGCTCCGCCATTATTAATTTTTACACTTGATTTCTGTGGTATTTTTGGGTTGAGTTTTATCTTAGTTTAGAGTTATCCCAATTCACCTTCTTTCTTTGTTAGCCTTGGGCCAGTCATGAGAGCGCTTAACATCCCTAACGAACTTTCAAGTTTTTCAGAGCACTTTATAGTTTTTTGTTTTTTTTCTTTTATTTATTCTCATCTGAGCACTTTCAAGTGTATCAGAGCTTCATTATAAAAATTAATTTTTAAAACAAGTTGGGTCACAAGACTTTTGTTGGAGTGAAACTATTATTCTAAAAGCTGGAGATACAGAAAAAGAAGCTGAGTGTAACGAAGAATTAATGATGTGTCAAGCAAATCACAAAACCACCTAAGCCGATAAGCAAAAGTGAAAAAAGGTCTAAAGAAAGTGGTAAGATGTCCATATTTCTTCTCACAATTATTTTGCTTTCGATGCAGAAGCCGGACATATATAAAATCAAATGCCCTAATTTAAGAATTCTTCCTACGAAAGAAACAGGGCAAGCAAAGAAAAAGTCAAACTGGAAAATAATGATAAGGCAAAAAATCTCAATGGGCAGATCTGTGTGTGTTTTTATGTTTTTTATTTTTTATTTTTGTTTTGTTTATTCTTTGAAACTTTTTGTTTTCATGAAAGTTTTTTTAAAAATCAACACACACATTCATTTTTCTAAAAATGAAAAATCTACCTCCTATTTTTTTAAAATCTTTGGTAAGTTGTGTTTGACTTCTCTAAAACAGTCAAAGGAAGGAAACTCATGTTTTTGATTCTCAATCTCTATTTCCTAAATAGAGGTTATCCTACTTTTGATTTAAAATCTTTTTCATCTTTTAAATTGGTTTTTTGAAAATAAATTTTTTATCTCCTTACATTTTATTTATCGCATAAGGATCTTTTGCATTTTGTTGAATATAACTCATAATTTTCTTAATCAAGAATTCGCTTTATCAATAGGATGGGTTTACTTTTGTTTTTTAAGATTTCAAAAAGGTAGCATATTAAAAAAAAATGGCCAATGATGCCAAAAATAAAAGATGCGCAATGACGTCAAATTGAAAAATATACACAAAAGTGTATCAAAAATCAAAAGATGCGCAAAGAGCGCCATTCAAATTGACAAGAGGCATAAAATGAGCCCACAAAATTTAATGCTTACCATTCTTGTACTTCTTAAAAGCTTAAGAAAATCCTTGATACTTTCGATACTTGAATTAGCTTAAAACTTAGTATATGTAATTTTGCAAAGTTATATGTAAGAGAAGTTGTCAGACTACATGGTATATTGAAGGCCATTATATTTGTTAATTATGACCTTTTTTTTATTTTTAGACAATGTAAAGATGTATAAAAAGATTTAGATACTAGAGTGAATTTTAGTACAATTATTTACCTACAAATAGATTATCGTTTGAGAGGATCATAAAGCTTTTGGTGGATCTATTAAGGCTATGTGTGCTTGAATCTGGAGGGGGTGGGAAGATCATGTGCCACTAATGAATTTTCCATAGTGTAGCAATTCCAATGTCACGATGCTTTAATGAAGAAGATTTTGGTGAGAAAGATAGAGATGTTATTTTTGCAATGCCAATTCGACTCAGCGCCAAATCACCCAAGCACTAAGGCGATGCACATGGACATATACATACACAAAGAGACTATAATTCATGAAGTAGAAAAGATGATTCATGCATATCACTGCAACGCCCAAATTTTCAATGCTAAAGTGCTTATTTTTTAATTAAGCACCGCATCACTACAATATTGACGCTATGGTATTGTAAGTTGTCATGTAACTATTTTGAACATGAATTATAAATAAGAGTATTAAATTCTTGTAATGGGACTCTTTCTTTTATTTTTCATGTATTTCTTTAGTAGTTTATAGAGTGAGAGTGGGAGAGTTTGGAAGTAGAAATAGGAGCAAGCATTCAAAGGAAATAAAAACTTGATTTATAGTATGGATTACTAATTCTATCTTTCTACTCTTGTACTTTTACTTTGAAATGAAATGTAAGTTATGTTTAAAATGTAAATTAGAGGCCATAAATCTTTTTGAATTTATAATTTGATTTTGTTGTTGTATGTAATGTAGATTAGGTCTAAACTCTTATATTGCCAATAATTATTTCATGTTCCTCTGAAATTCATTTAGTTGTACTTTATCCATTCACAAACTTAAAACTTAGTGTGATCTATCTTCTCAATAGATACATAGTTGAACAAATAAGAAAACTTGAAGATAATCACAAAAGCACAACCATATGAATTTTAGGGTTTTGGAATCATTAAGGTAATGTTATGCATGCAATGAAATAAGTGATTAGCGTAGAGTATGTCTAATCATAACTTTAGAGAATTCCAATGAGCTCAATAAAGATGAGGAATTATTAATACCATAATTCACAATTAAGAACAACTCTGCATGGACATAATTGCCAAATCAATCATAAATTCAGGTTTGTGAGAAAGTTAGAAAAACCTTAGAAAGAACTCTAGTATTTCTTTTTATACTTGATAGAAAAAGTTTGAATTATTGCAAGATAAATTTTGTTATTTACAAAAAGTAATATTTAACTTATAAGGATAGCAACTAATTCATTGAGTGAATGATACATTCTTATATATCACCTTATTAATTAAAATGGCACGTTCACTTGTGCATCACTATATCAGTCGTCATGTCGCTTGTCTTTAGTAAAGATGATTGGGTAACATATTTCAAATTATTTTATTGCCCCACTATGCTTTAGTTTATGAATTTATTGTTGGTGGCCATTGGTCTCTCCCTTATTGCATTGATAATGATATTTTGGAATAAATTCTTTTCACTAATATTATGGATAGCTAATTATGTTATATTTTGTCAAGAAGAATGCCTTTTCTGATAAATCTATTTATACTAAGCTTTATGATAATATTCCTAAGGTGATGTGGCAAAAATATATATTGTTTGAGGGACTTGCAATCAATTATGATTTATTTTTTTGGAAGATTATCAAAGGTAGTCTCAAGGCCATTGATGCTTTAATTAAGATGAAATTTTTGATGAATGATAGATATGACTTATGTAATCAACTTAAGAAAAACTATGCACATTTCTTTTTGATTGTGTGCTTGCCTTAAACATCTTTAGTCAAAGCATTCTTTATGCGAGTTTCTTTCAGTTAGGTAGTTCTATGCAACAAATTCTCAATCACTCTAACATCATTCATTGCAAAACTACCAAGAAGTTTTTTGTTTTATGTACATATTATTGTCTATTATATTTGACAAGAAAAAAAATAGTCGCATGTTCATTCAAGAATAATACTACTGCTAAAAATATCATTATTAATAAAATTAACTTTATTATCAAGCTCAAAAGCAAAAGATCACAGATCAATAGTAACTTACCTAATCTTCTTACCCATCTATATTTCTTCTAATGGATGTTGGGGCACCTCGATTTGACTTGCTAGTTCCCCCTTTCAAAGTCTGATCACCTTTGTTTTATGTTATCCTTAATGGATATTTTCTGTTTGTTGAGATCAAATTACTTGATATTGGTGTTCACATGTTTGAGTTTTATAGTAACGTTTTGGGTTATCCTTCATCCGTTGGATGTGTCATGGCATTCTTTCTCCTTAGGTTTTGTTTCTTTTTTGGAACTATGAAAGTATATATGCATAGGCGGATCCACGTTTCATCTAAGATAGGCAATTGCCTACCCTGAAACTATAAAAGGAATAAGATGAGGGGTAGTTTTGACTATTTGGCAACCCACCCCCGCCTAAATTTATTTTTTTGCCCTAATCCAAAGCATTTGCCCAACTCCAGCTTAAATTCGTGATAGCTTTCGTTCCACCTCTTCGTTTCCTTGTATTTGATTGTTTTGTTTTTGGAATTATTGCTTTTAATGAAATGATGAAACAATTTGCATTTTTTAATTTATAATCCAACGAGTTCATATGATGATAGGTCTCTTTATGCTTATTTCTATCTCATTTATGTCTTCTCAAATCTTGAATGGAATTTCGACTCAACTCATTTACACCTCTGTATGAGTCTAAACTTTTAGACTTCAATAATTTGATATATGTTCTTAACGGTGATTTGGACTTTCTTAAAACATTTAATATTAATATTATTTATAACAATCGTTTTAATATTATTGAGGTGGGCTGGGTGGGTTAGCTTCTACTTGGGATAAAAATTTCCTCTTATAAATTGGTAGCAATATAATGACTAATTTAAAAAAAAATATTATTATTATTATTTAATGTATTGTTATATTATATTATATTATATTATATTTTTATTATTTTATCATTGTTTAATTAATTAAAATTTTATCTATCAAGAAAAAAGAAGTTTGATTGGCCCTTAATATGGTTCGTACTTGTTCATTCTCTAGATATATTTATTATTATTATTATTATTTGGATAAAGGCAATGATGATTCCTCATTCCGTGCTTCTTTGTAAGTTTACCCAAAAAAAAAACAAATACTTGTATTATTTTGAAAACAAATTTATAGTTTTCATTGCACCTCCTTTGGTGGTTTTCTCCAGAAGTACCCAAACATTTCATGTAATTTCAGATGAATCCTTGTGCCGGTATCCTGGACCTGTAAACGTCAGATTCTTATTCGACGATTGTGATTTCAATTGGCCGGGCCCAGCACGACGATAAAGACTCAAAAATCGACGATGTGACGTGACTCTGATCTTAGCCGTCCGTTTCGTCTGATATTTTAATCCAGCGGTTTCGTGAGAGTCCGCATCATCGCTGTCCACTTATCCAGGATGAATAGATTAGCAGCAAATCCGACGGCTGAGGATTTGCTTACTTGAACGCGGCATTAGGCGAGTCGCTTTCCGAAATGGTATCACAAAAAAGGTGAAATTGCTTTTGTTGTTTTTGCCAAGAAAAGGAGGCGGGATCCTGACCGTTCATTTTTAAATGTCCGCAGATTAACATCGGGCTTGTTGGGGAAGTGGGCCAGAACTCTCTCGTTACGATCACATGGCGGATCCGCGTAGGGTGTTGGTTTTTAAATAAGGATATGTTTAGTACAACTTTCCTCCCGTTTTAGTTCGAGATCATTATTACTTTCTTTTGTTTGGCTTTTTTATTTTGTTATTTTTTTATTTTAATAATAAAATTTTTATCTTTAAATTCAAATTTATCAATATATGTCAGTATCAACAAAAATAAAAAATAAAAGAAGAATACATTTGTTAGGGGTGCGAAAAAATTGACCCAATCATGAACAAATCTAAATTCTAGTTGATGCATTTGCTAAAATAGTGGAGTGATGATTGGCCCACCAATTAAAATTTGACTTAAAACTAACTCTTTTAATTTTTGTTTAATTTTTTTCACTCAAATTCATTTGTTCGGTTTAATCTCCTTATTCTTATTGATGTTTCATCTAAAATCTATTGCTTGCAAGTTATAAATATTTATTTTTTAAATCAAAACGATTGAGTCAGATTTGGGTTATCAGTAGGTTGGGCTTGGGTTAACTATCAGGTCAAACCTATTGCGTCGTGGAACATTCGGATCAATAGAGACATAGAGTTTAGAGTCCTAATTTTATACGAAGATCCAATACACAAACACATAAAAGAGATGGGTGCAAGAGTCATAAGAGACCAAAATTTTTATATGAAAAAATCTAAAAAGGGAAAAAAATCATAGGACCTGCCCTAATTAAAATGATTTAACTAGTGTTTGTAATCATTATAAATGGTGTTCTTTCTCAAGGGAAGACATTGACTTAATATAACAAATACATATCATAAAGAGTACATTCCATGGTGAGAGTACAAAGAATCTAGTAATATGAGAGTCATTCTTAAGAGAATGTTGGTCTATTTGTTTGGTCGGTAGGACCGTACCATGGTGACAGAGGTTGGAGGGGTCATAGTCATGTGATTGAGGTCAGAGGGAGTGTAGTCGGCAGGTGATGGTGGTTGGAGGGACCATAGTCAGGCAATTGAGGTCAAAGGGATCATAGTCGGTGGATGATGGAGATTGGAGGCACTATGTTCGACGGGTGATGAAGGCCAGAGGGATCGTAGTCAATGACAAAAAAGGTTGAAGGGATAGTAGTCGGCAGGCCATGGAGTTCAGAGGGACCATAGACGGTGGGCCATAGTGGTTTGAGGGGACCTCAGTCGGTAGGCCATGAAGGTTAAAGGATGGAGGGACCGAAGTCGGCAGGCGACGAAGGTTAGAGGGAAAGTAGTCGACGGGCGATAGTAGTTGGAGGGACTGTAGTCCTTGGGTGACAGAGGTCGGAGGGACCGAGTCAGAGGGCAATGGAGTTCTACGGGACCAAGTCAACGAGTAACAAAGATAGGAGGGATCGTAGTAAGTGGGTAACTGTGGTAAGAAGAATTGTAGTCCGCAAGTGATGATGGTCGAAGGGATCATAGTGAACGTGCGCAGTGGTCAGAGGGGCCTTAATTAGTAGGCGAACATAGTCGAAGGGACTATAGTTGGGGGGCGATGATGGTTAGAGGGATTGTAGTCAATGAGCGATTGAGGTTAGATAGACTATAGTCAGTGGACAATGGTGGTTGGAGGGACCGTAGTCTGTGGGCGATGAAGGTCTGACAGACCGTAGTCACCGGGGGTCGAAGGTAAGAGGGATCGTAGCCGACTGGCGACAAAGTTCAGAGGGATCATAGTCAGATGGCAATGGTGGTCAGAGGGATCGTAGTCGGAAGGTGACTGAGATCAGAGAGACTGTAGTTGTTGTCGGCGGGTGACGGAGGTCGAAAGGACCATAATCGGTAAGCAACAATGGTAGGAGGTAACCTGATGGTGGTTGTTGGACAAAGTTCAACAATAATGATCGGGCGGGGATTCAACAACTATAGAAAATAGATGAGGATTCGCCAAGGGTGGTGTTGGGGTGGGGCTCCCGCGAGTCTTCAAGCCTTATAGCTCTCTTGATCTCTAGCCCAAGGTCCATGTTTGCAAAGGTCCAAGCGCCGAAGGGGTGATTTATTAATAAATTTTTTAGAGTGGCATGCTTTGTAAATATGAAGTAGATTAAGGGCAAATTTGTAGTGCTCCATTGGATGATCCATATCTATTCTTTCAATTATAGAGTATTCATGCATCATTTAGGTGCTTTAATGATGTTATAATTAAGTGATCTTGGGCTAGTTGGATTTGTCTCATCGAGCCACTCTATTTGACTATAAGCATGTCATATTTAAAGATCATTTGATCATCCATTTTATGTTTTGAAGCTTTCAAATATTCTTCAGCCCCTTGGTTTGAGCCCATTTGGGCTTGGATTGTACCGATTTTAGTGTAGATGGGGTTGTCTCACTAAGTCGTTCAATTTGATTATAATTTTACTGAAATTGAAGTTCATATGGTCACACATTTTATTTTGAAAGTTTCCAACTTGAATATGCCTAGAGATTCATGCTCGATTAAGGCGATTTTAAGTGACGTATCAGGACCCAAAAGAGAACCATTAACCTTTAAAAAAGTTATTTTTTATATAACATCATTACAATCATCTTTATAAAAATTAGAACCATCATAAACTAACCGTTAGAGTTTTATCGAACTGCCCCGAACAAATCTAAATTCTAGTTGATGCATTTACTAAAATGGTCGAGTAATGATTGACCCGCCAATTAAAATTTGGCTAAAAAATAACTCGTTTATTTTTTTGTCACTTAAATTCATTTGTTGGGTATAATCTCCTTATTCTTATTGATGTTTCATCTAAAATCTATTGCTTGCAAGTTATAAATATATAAATATTTATTTTTTAAATCAAAACAAGTCATTGAGTCAGATTTGAGTTGTCAGTAGGTTGGGCTTGGGTTTACTATCGCGTCGAACCTGTTGCGTCATGGAACATTCGGATCAATAGAGACATAGAGTTTAGAGTTCTAATTTTGTACAAATATCCAACACACAGAGATAAAAGAGATGGGTGCAAGAGTCATAAGAGACCAAAATTTTTATACGAAAAAAATCTAAAAAGGGAAAAAAAAATCATGGGGCCTGACCTAATTAAAATAATTTAACTAGTGTTTGTAGTAGATTATAAATGGTGTTTTTTCTCGAGGGAAGGCATTAGCTTAATATAGCAAATATATATCATAAAGAGTACATTCCATGGCGAGAGTATAAAGAATCTAGTAATATGAGAGTCATTCTTAAGAGAATGTTGGTCTATTTGTTGGGTCGGTAGGACCGTACCATGGTGACGGAGGTTGGAGGGGTAATAGTCATGTGATTGAGGTCAGAGGGAGTGTAGTCGACAGGTGATGGTAGTTGGAGGGACCATAGTCAGGCAATTGAGGTCAAAGGGATCATAGTCGGTGGGTGATAGAGGTTGGAGGGACTATATTCGACGGGTGATGAAGGCCAGAGGGATCGTAATCGGTGACAAAATAGGTTGAAGGAACAGTAGCTGACAGGCCATGGAGTTCAAAGGGACCATAGATGGTGGGCCATAGTGGTTTGAGGTGACCTTAGTCGGCATGCCATGAAGGTTAAAGGACGGAGGGACCGAAGTCGGCGGGCGACAAAGGTTAAAGGGAAAGTAGTCGACGGGCGATGGTAGTTGGAGGGACTATAGTCCTTGGATGACAGAGGTCGGAGGGACCGAGTCAGAGAGCAATGGAGTTCTGCGGGACCAAGTCAACGGGTAACAAAGATAGGAGGGATCGTAGTCAGTGGGTAACTGTGGTCAGAGGAACTGTAGTCCGCAAGTGATGATGGTCTGAGGGATCGTAGTGAGCGTGCGACAGTGGTTAGAGGGGCCGTAGTTAGTGAGAGAACATAGTCGAAGGGACTATAGTTGGGGGGCGATGATGGCTAGAGGGACCGTATTCAATGAGCGATTGAGGTCAGATGGGCTATAGTCAGCGGATAATGGTGGTTTGAGGGATCATAGTCTATGGGAAATGAAGGTCTTAGGGACTGTAGTCACCGGGCGTCGAAGGTAAGAGGGATCGTAGCCGACTGGCGACGAAGTTCAGAGGGATCATAGTCAGATGGAATTGGTGGTAAGAGGAATCGTAGTCGACAGGTGACTGAGGTCAGAGAGACTGTAGTCGTTGTCAGCGGATGATAGAGGTTGAAAGGACCATAGTCGATAAGCAACAATGGTAGGAGGTAAACCTGATGGTGGTTGTTGGACAAAGTTCCAACAATAATGATTGGGCGGGGATTCAACAACTATAGAAAATAAATGAGGATTCGCTGAGGGTGGTGTTGGGGTGGGGCTCCCGCGATTCTTCAAGCCTTATAGCTCTCTTGATCTCTAGCCCAAGGTCCATGCTTGCAAAGGTCCAAGAGTCGAAGGGGTGATTTATTAATAGATTTTTTTAGAGTGGCATGCTCCATAAATATGAAGTAGATTAAGGGCAAATTTGTAATGCTCCATTGGATGATCCATATCGATTCCTTCAATCATAGAGTATTCATGCATCATTTAGGTGCTTTAATGATGTTAGAATTGAGTGATCTTGGGCTCGTTGGATTCGTCTCATCGAGCCGCTCTATTTGACTATAAGCATGTCATATTTAAAGATCATTTGATCATCCAATTTATGTTTTGAAGCTTTCAAATATTCTTCAGCCCCTTGATTTGAGCCCACTTGGGCTTGCATTGTACCAATTTTAGTGTAGATGGGTTTGTCTCACTAAGTTGTTCAATTTGATTATAAGTTTACTGAAATTGAAGTTCATATGGTCCCACATTTTATTTTGAAAGTTTCCAAGTTGAATATGCCTGGAGATTCATGCTCGATTAAGGTGGTTTTAAGTGACGTATCAGGACCCAAACAAGAACCATTAACCTTTAAAAAAGTTATTTTTTATATAACATCATTACAATCATCTTTATAAAAATTACAACCATCATAAACTAACCGTTAGAGCTTTACAAAAAAAAAGTATGGCAATGCTTTTTTACAGTTATCACATGTTAGTAAAAAAAACAAGTTCCAACCACAAAAAATTCTAAAAAGCAGTAAAAAATCAATAAGTAGCTTATAGCCAAATAGAAAAGTGGTTATAATCTAAAGCAAAGCAGTAAAAATGCTATCCAAGTAGACTCTTAGGGTCTGTTTGAGATGGTTGTAATATTTTGTAAAGGTGATTATAAAGCTTTTGTGAGAAAAATAACTTTTTAAAAGTTATTGTAGATACTATAATATATTCTTTAAAAATAAAATGAACATCAACTTTCTTAAAATTGCCAACATTAGCAATTCTGATTGTAAAAAATAACTTTTCACCACAAACATTAAAATATCATATATTTATATATTTAAAGTAAATATTATTATTTTTTTCAAAATTATGAGCACAAGAAGTGCAAATATTAACAAGGTTAATATAAGTTTACAAACTCAGCTCTAACCACATTATGTATTCATATTTTGTTTATATTGATAATAACTCTTTTTGAGAGGAGATATTTCCCAACAGCCCATGTGTGTAGCATATCTTTTCATGTCCTAAGTTATATTTCGGGTTGTTAATGAGGGGAGATGGAAGGAGCGTCTCTCCATTACTCTCCATTTTCCTTTCTTTTATGCCATCGAATGAATTGAGAGAATTTTTATTATATCCAGTGAACGTACGCAGAGTAACCTTCGGTTTTACCTCGGTACTCGGTACAGGCGTTTTTTTTGCCTAAAACCGAACGTTCCTCTGCGTACGTTCACTGGATAAAATAAAAGTTCAATTGAGAAGCCCCACTCTATTACTCCATGTCAATAGCTTAACTATTTTCTTAATTGATTCTCTAGCAATTTGTTACAAAATTCTAAGGGGATATTTGTTTAACTATTAATTGAGATATCTTAGAATTTGGCTGAAATAAGAATGGTGCATATGATTAATTAATGATCATTCTTGCAATTATGAGGAAGAGAATATGATAATTGTTGTTAGGAGGTTGCTATTGCTCAATATAAGGAATTGTTTATGGATTTGTTTGCTGAATCCTTCTGTCTCTCAATTGTTTCAAGAAAATTTTGAATTTTTTGTCATAATTTTGGCTCATTTAATATTGATTATTTCTTTATCCTTTGGTTCTCTATTTATAATTCCTTTAAAAAATTTGCTCTTTATTGCTCGACTAGAGAGGTAAGATTGAAGTTATAGCACCACAATAAGAAAGCAAGATATTAGATTCAAAATTATTTGGCGGAAGATAGTCAGGATTTTATTTGATAAATTGGTCAAACACTTAATGATAATAGAGGGAGTAGAGAGAAGAAAGATCTAAAAGAATTAGTTTATAGAGAACTTAGTCACACCCTTTTAAGCAAAGAGAAATGATAAGTTAATTAAATACAAATCAATGGGAGAGGGAGAGGGAGAGGGAGAGGGAGAGAAAGAGATAGATAGAGGGAGTCTCATTTTAGCTAATTGGGTTGAGGGTGAGTTCAATAAATAACTTAAAGATTACGCTAAAAAAATAGGAAATTTTTATACTATAGACTTATACCTCAACTAGTGTTTGGTTGAGCACCATTAATAGGTTGATGAGTACTTTAGGTGAGTATTCTAGTGGGTGGATGATATTTTGAGCATTGTAATTTAGCTCAACACCTTAATGTTAAGGACCTAGGTAAGGCAACTCATAGGTTACTTATCAGTGATGTGACTCCATGTGTTTTTTTATAAGCGTGGCTTTAAAAACTTCTTATTAGTTGTGCAAATCATAATATGGCAAATTCTATCCCTGAATTGGTGGCAGATAGTGTCACACCCCAGAATCTAATTAAAAGAATTGTTCTTAATTCTAATTAAATTCATCAATAATCAACATCTAAAGCCAACTAAATACCAAGATACAATAAATAGAAACATGTACGTAATTGTTCATTTTCCTCAAATGAATCATATACAACAATTATGTACAATTTTTGTTCTCACAAAATCTCAGCATACATCAACTAATAGGATTGTCAAAAATATATTTATAACAAAAATATGCCTATAATCTAAACTTTAATCTTATCAACTCCTATTTTTACTCGGCTGGGGTTTACCTTTTCCTGAAATGACATGCAAATATACAGGGTGAACAAATTACTTACTCAGTAGGCTATTTGAGACCTATTTAAGAAAATAATATTTATAATTAAAATAAATTTGAAGAAGAATAAACAAGGAATTTATACTGTTTGGTTAAAATAATATAGTAATCTTATAATGCTCTTTTTGTAATATTATTTTAATAGTACATTTAATTATTAGCAATTGTTACATGCTGACAATATACATTTATTGAACTTGTAAGTGAAAACAAAATGAACTTGTTAGCAACAACAACAACATAATCAATCTGGAACTTGTACGTGACAACAACATGAACTTTATTTAAACCTCAACTGAACTTTAGGATAGAATACATGAGTTTTATGTAATTTAAGCAAGACAAGATTCATATGCACATGTTGCAATGCCTTCTTGAAACTCTACTTTTATTTATAGCTCCACTTGATCATCTCACATATGCTCATGACATATGAGAGAATGCATGATTCCCCATATAACTCCACTTGTTCATCTCACGTATATTCAAGATAGATGAAGGAAATATATGTGTGCACAAACCCTTATAACTTCACTTGTATTGCACAAAATATGAATTAGTCGCCACTCGTATTACTTTATTTCTCATCATATATCCTCCACCATATGAACATGGCATGTACCTTTCAACACATGACATCAACATATTAACATGTATGGATGACATGTGATATAATACATGGATGCTTGAAAGTAATACATGTATGATAATTCCAATAGCATATATGGAGTAGAACTTATACATACTCAATAGTAACAATTTAGAAAATCAATCACGGGGAATATTTATAACATTAGTTTAATTTGAGTTTTTATTATCCTATGACATTTTTTAATTAAAATCTATATAATTTATAAAACACATGAAAACCACATTTTCATAACAAGGTGAAACTTTGAGGTTTTTCTATTAAAATAGTCAAAATCATCTATTTTATGACAAATCAAAAGTTATATGGTAGAAAGTTTTTCAAACTCATCTAAATCAAATAATTCCCCATAATTTTTATCCAAATTATTCAACTTGAAAACTATAAGTACTTAACAAGCCTACCTCAAATGTATAATTTTCTTTAACTAACCTGCTAGATGATTATGCCTCAGCAACCACTAAAGACTAGTTTTTTTTCTTTTCTCTCTTTCTTTTTTCTCATCTCTGGCCCCTCTCCAATGTTTCTAACAAATGGGAAATTGGAATGAATAAATGGGTAATGCTTTCAAATATTTATATAAAATTCTAAAATTGGCCTAGCACTGTTGTGCTCCTATGAGATTTTCTATTGTGAAAAATTCCTCATAAATAGAAACTTTAATGCCATAGCACTTCAATTCACCTTTCAACGGACAAAAGAAGACAAAAATCGCAATGCCGCAGCACTTTCAAGGACTCAATTATCACACATTAGACATAAGTTTAATACATTTCTTGACTAAATCAAACTCATAAGAATCCATAAACACCTAAATAAGCATATAATTATTACCAAGTATACTTCAGATCATTACAGGTGATCTAATTATTTTAAAAGCAATTGCTACAATCTTCTCTCATAAAAATTTCATCATCAATATTTTACTACAAGCTAGTACTTAGAAACATATTAGGATAAAGTTGCCTCATCTTCATCTATTTCTCCCAAGTTATTTATCTCTTAGACCTATGTTTTTAGTGAACTTTGACCATAGTAATTTTTTTATTACTTAATTGTTTCATTTCATAAGCTAGAATACGTTCAGGCTCTTCTTTATAAGTTAGGTCAAGTCTCACTTCTACTTTATCTTCAAGAATCTTCTACTCCAAATCACAAACCAATCTTCTTAATACCAATACATGAAACACATCATATATATCAAATATATGATCTAATAATCATAACTTATAAATAGATCGGCCTTCCAAATTTACCAATCACTTTAAATGTTTAATATTCTTTGGACTCAACTTCCATTCTCTGTCAAATTTTCTTACTCCTTTCAAAGGACTAACTTTCAAATATAAAAAATCACTTACTTGTGATGGGGACTTTACTTTATTTTTTTTATGCAAATGAGCTTGCCTTAAGTAAACTCATCTACAATAGTTGTGAATCAGAGCATATGTACCCTTAGATCTCTATCAAGCTTGTAAAGGTGTAAAGAAAGATTTATGACCTTTCTACAATGATTCCATCCCCATAGAATCTAGAATGCTAATCATCTTATAGCTAGGCATGAGAGTATTCTATCTCAATCCTCCTAATTATTCCATCATTCCTCCATCGAGGTAATGTATCATATTAGATTTTAAATTCATACATGGACATTATACAAAATAATTAAGTACGAGAGTAATTGAGAATAATCATTCACATTTACTTACAAGAATCTATATTAGGAGAAACAAAGACTATTCATATCATCAACCCAAAACAAAGAAGTTAGCAGGCCAAAGAATTAATTTAGAGAAAAACATATTTCATTACTTGCTTTAAAAAATATGAAAAGAAATATAAATAAAATATCACCCAAAGTTGAGAATCTCAAATAGATCCCAAAGATAAACTCTTTCCAGGGTGATTCCATGTCACGACCCGACCCGAGACGGATCTCGCCCCGCACCGGGCCGCGACCAGCTTAACGAACTAACCAGGATCTAGCTTTGAAATTTGCTTACTGAACTGAATCTTCCAAATATTATACCAAACAGACCAGAGCTACTAAAAATATCAAATGCAGCGGAACAAATCATCTATATTTTTCTTTCTTTTCCTCTTCCATCCTTGCACCTTCTATCTCCACACTCTCTTCCACTCCTAAGGAGCATTTTGTTCACTACAAGAACAACCAATCACTCTATTAAACATAATTTCACTATCCCTTGTCTCCCTTAAAAGAAAAAAAAACTATTTAAATTTTTTACATAAACTGACTCAGGTGCCGCAACATTTGATTGAGTGCCGCTATAGTGTTATAACAATGAACTAGTGCCTCAACACTGCTTAGTTTGCTCGTTGTGGCATTGGGCTGACCAAACATGATAGTTGGATGACCCGACACTACACTTCCTTTCTTAATTGTTCCACCATAACACTATAGAAGATGAGAATTGTGGAGCTTTAAAACATCTTTAGGCGCTGCTATGTTCTAGAGATTGGTGCTTCAATGTTCAATTATTTATAAAAGTGATCGAGAGCAAAGCATAATGACATTCTCTTTGTGGCGCTGAGGCGCCATTAGCATTGCGATGCTTCCTATATTTTCATTAGGGCGTTGAATTAATTATAATATTTTTTATGCTTGAGCATTATGATGTCCAGTTCTGATGCTGTGGCATTAAAGGAGTTGTGGTATTGGTGTTTGGGGAGCTGTGGCGCTGGTTCAAACTTTGTACATTTTTTTACTATGTTTTGATATATTCTTATACAACACCAATTAAAACACATATTTTTATTAAAATCTAAGTTAATAAAAAAATAAAATTTTCACTTAATAACTTATAATTCAACAGTTTAATGCTTTAGATCATAATACTTCCTTTAATTATCCTAAGCTGCCTCAAATCTTCTCCCGATCAATCTAACCTTCTTAATAGCATCATTTACTAGCTTATGACCCATCAATTTTCTCTCACCTAGTTTTGTCCAAGACAATGATGTTCTAAACTTTAGGCTTTATAGTGCTTCACAAAAAGCATACCAATACTAGACTATAAGCTATTATTATAAGTAAACTCAATTAAGGGGACATGATCTTCTCAACTTTCACCAAAATATAATATACATAATCTCAGAAGATCTTTTAGCATTTGGGTAGTTCTCTCAAATTGGCCATATATTAATAAGTGAAAAGCCATACTAAAATTTAATTTGTTTATGAAACCTTCATGAATTTCTTTCCATAATCTAGAAGTGAATCTAACATCCAGATGATAAATAATGACCTTGGATAATCCATGTAGTTTGAAAATATCCTTTTATGCAAAATTATGCTAGATTTCCTTCTAAATCAATATGCATTATGGGGAGAAAATGAGCTAATCATTAATTTGACAATAATCACTCATGCAATATTATAACTCTTCCTTGATCTTGGAAAAAATTATAGCAAAATCCATCATGATTTCTCCCCATTTTCACTCAGGGATAAAGAAGGACAACAAGAATCCACCGAGCCTTTGATACTCATCCTTTACCATTTGATAGGTCTAACACTTTTAAAAAACGTACATATGCTACATCACGCTTTAACCTAGGCCATCATATATTCTCTTTAGATTATGAAACATTTTACTGCTATATGGGTGGATCACATACCTAGAGCTAGATCTCTCTCCTTAAATAATCACTACCAGGAACAAATAGTCGACTTCCATAAGTCACCATACCTTGATCATCTATTCACAAGACAACTCTCTTCCCAATTAAATCTAATCAACTAGTTTCACATATTCACCATCTAATTTTTGAGACTCCTTAATTCTCTCCTACAAGGAAGGTTGAACCATCTTCTATAGGGAAGGCTTAATTTTCCACTTGTATTAATTTCTTTCTCCTCACATGTCCTTTTCCATATGAACATGATATGTGCCTTTCAACATATGAGCATAGAACATTAACATATTTAAAATATATTAATGACATATGGCATGATGCATGAATGTTTGAATGCATAAAAGTAGTACATGTAAGATAATTCCAAAATCATGCATGAGGTAGAATTTATACATACTCAATAGTAGAAATTTAGAAAATCATTCACAAGGAATATTTATAGCATCATTTTTGGTTTTTTATTATTCTATGGCACTTTCATTAAAATTAATATAATTTTTAAAACACATGAAAAATCATATAGTCAGAACCAATGACAAAACCTAGAGTTTTTCTTATTAAAATGCTCAGAACTAACTATTTTATGACATACCAAAAGTTATATGGTGAAAAGTTTTTCAAAGACATCTATATGAAATAAATCCATGCAACCTTTACCCATATTGAACAAATTGAAAACTAAAGTATGATAATGAAGCCTACCTTGAGATGAACAATTTTCTCGACTAGCCTGGTGAATGATTCCAACTTCACGGCCTCTAACCCCTAGTTTTCCTTATTTCTCTCTCTTGTATCTCAGCGGTTTGTCTTCGACATTTTTAGTGAATGGGAAATAGGAAAGAATGATGGGAAATTATGTCAAACTTATATGTTTTAGAAAATTCATAGTGATATATATATATATATATATATATATATATGAGAAAAATGCAAGAGATATCAAAGTTTATTGTGGAAAACCGAAAAAGGAAAAAAGGTATATGGATAGGCCTAGTTAAGAGAATATACTTTGTACTTCAAGTTCCAAAAGTTTGCTCTTCCTCATAATTGGATAAAATGATATTATAAAATTTGAAGCACTAACTTGGTCTCCTACAATTCTAGTAGATATTATAGGAGAAGTAATGGAGAAATGTTTATGTCAGGAAAATAATGTAATTTAGACAATGATATTTAGTTGTTGGGGAATAAACTATGGTAGGTAGGTAGAGGTGGTCATATGGTAATGGCCGAGTGATGGTAGTTGGGTGGCAATGGTGGCTAGTGATGATGATAGTCAATTTTGAACATCAAGTAGTGCTCTAAAATCATTTGTATTTCCAAGTTTCTGCAATATCAAGTCTTGATCCCTTTCATGTAAAGAGTAATGACATATTTATAATATTTTGTTTGCTGTATTTCGATAAATTTAGCCACAATTCTATACTACTCCATTGGGATCCATGATACATTATTTGATTAAAAATTATTTATTTAGTATTTAAGTATCTTATTGACTTCTAAATTAAATGATTTTAGGCTCATTAGATATTTTATGTTGAGCCACTCGATTTGGCTATAAGCATTAAAGGTTTATAGACTATTTGATCCTTCAATTAATATCCCAAAAATTTCAAATTATACATTTACATGATTGATATGAATTCATTTGGACTCGGATATCACTTTTTGTGTCATTTGATTTGCCTTTCAAGACATTCAGTTCAATTATAAATTTACTTAAATCAGACCTCAAATGATCTTAAATCTAGTTTCAAATGTTTTCAATACATATACAACATCAAGATTCATGTTGACCAAGAAATTTTTTTAGAGAAGTATAACAATGCAATATCAATTTTGTTACTCACCATTATCGCATCATGAGTGCCTCCTCCTGGAGGTTACACTCATTGACAATCATATTCCTTCCATCTAGGATATGTTCACCTTATTGTATCCCTCATTGACTGCTAGGTCATAGATGTCATGAAGCTAAAGCCCTTCAACATCCATGTTTCTCGATTATCGTTGATCAAGGGTCTTCTCATAAATAGCCCATGGAATTAGTGAATAACCTAAATACTTGAGTAAGACTAGAAGCAAAGAAGAAGGAGGAGGACCAACCAGCCTCTTTTCAAGTAAGCTAGGATCTTATTTCAATGGCCTTGCTTAGATATTATATGCTTTTCAATTATGACTCCAATCTACCACATGAGTCATAGTAATAAAAATTTAGCATTATTGTTATTAAAAAAATTTCTATAAAGGCCAAAATATAACTTTAAGGGCCAATTTATAAATAAAAAATATTTTTCGGACTAAAATGAAGAATTTTTAGTGACATGGACAGTTAAAAACTTTAAGAATTTAATGATTAATATTTATTTAACTTCTTGAACTCAATTATGAAAGATAGGTTGTTAATAGAAGAGATATTTATCTTAAAAATAATTTTTTAAAATAATTTTTTAAAAAAATGGTAAATTTGATGGAAATAATTTTTGAGTAAATTTGATAGAAGTGCTACCAATGGTAAATTTGATGGAAATAATTTTTCTTAAAATAAACACAAAAGTTTGTGTTTGAATTATTAGAAAGAAAAATAAATATGAAAATTTCATAATTTATCAATTGTTATGACTCAACATCAAATAACTCAATCATTATTACAAGACTTCTATATCTAAATCAGTCTAATAATGCGCATTGGGATTTCATGCTCGTATCAAATAGGGACAAAAAAGAAAGTGTAAAATTACAAAAATATAATTAAAAAAAATCATTGTTTTATATTTATCAATATTCACATCAAATATTGGCCTTCCGATGACCTGATTAAGAGAGTAGATGTATTAAATTTGACATATATTAAAAAGGTTAGAGATAGACCTAAACGGACTTGGTTAGAAAAGTATTAGAAATACTTTTTTTTATTAGATTTAAATGAGAATTTAATCCTAAATAGGACGCAATGAGAAAAAAAGATTCATGTAATGGATCCCACATAGTGGAATAAAAGCTTTATATTGTTGTTGTATATTTATCATTAATTATGCACATCATAAATTATCCCACAATATAAATAATTTCAAAATAAATAAAATTAAATTATATAGTAATGTAATTAATTTATGAAATTTTTATAAATATAATAATGATGATAAACTATGAGATGAAATAATTGGAAGAAATTTTATTAAAACTTATAATATAACATTTTTTTAATATCTGCATAACATAAAGTAAATATAAGTATATTATTCGACTTTTAAAAATATATAAAAAAAACAAAATAAACATTTGAAGGGTTGTTTGATTAGATGAAAAAAAAAATGCAGGGTAAAATAGAATAGTATAAAATGAAATAGTGTGTTTTGAAAATATTTGGAGTTATTTGGATGAATATGATTATTTTTTTATTTGACTTGAAATAAATTAGTGAATATAGTGTAAAGCCTCATAATAGTGGTGGCCACTCGCGGGTGGTGGCAATGATCATATGCGACAGATGCCATATAAGAGTGTAAATAAGTCGAGTCAGGTTGGGTTCTTGCTTAGTTAAACCCAACTCGTTCAATATATGTGGCTTGAGCTCAATATGAAAAGCTTGAGATTGACTAGTTTTAAAGCTTGATTTTTTATTATTTCAAATTGAAATAAAAATAATTAATTAGACTAATATATATGCCAACGTATTAATTAATATTAATCGAGCATGCTTGACAAGCATACGAGCTGAGCCATTCTCGAGCTTACATTAAGCTCAATCTGAACTCGTGGCTCGATAAATTTAACTCGCGAGCTTGTAAACAAGTTGATTTCGAGTTGGCTCATTTGTATGCTTGACTCACTACCCCACTAACAACAACGGTGGTGGTTGACAGCAGTTGGTGGCAAGTGGTGGAGAGCAACGGTGGACGACGATGGCAGATTGCTTGCGATGACTACCGATGACCATTGTAGGTTGCAATGGTCGCGGGAGGTGGCCAATGACGATAGTGGTTGCAATGATAGGTTGTAGTCGATAAAAATTGGTTGAAAATGGGATAAACCTAACGATTTTCAAATACATCAAAATTAATCTAGACGATGAATTTCAATAACTTTTAATTTTTACTCTATATTTTTTTACTTTAAAAAATATCAATATTTTCAAAACTTCAACATTTAGAATAATTTATACTCTTCAGATCAAACATCATCTAACATAATCATATAAAATTATAGGAGAATGAATCATCATATTTTTTAATATGTATAATAAAATTAGTTTTCAAAAAAAGAAGAAAATAAAAAAAAAGCTCTAAGAGCTGACGCACGTTGAAACGCGTTCTAAATTACACAACTGCCCCTAAAAAGCGGAAAAAGTTTGCGTCCCATTGGAACTTTTCGCTAGCCTCCGTGGGCTCCAGCTTGCTCAGCCTGATCTCTCAGGTCTTATCTCCTGTGCAAATTCTTCAATTCGCCCTGCCCAGTAGGGAATCGAGTATCCCCAGTCTTCTTCTTTTTCCCTCAACTTGTTTCTCCAATCCTTCTTCTGTTCTATCCCCCCTAGGGTTTGTAACTGAAGTGGCGCGCTGAGGAGGGGAGTGAAAGGATTTTTATTTTCAGGATTTTCTGAGCCACCGGTAACTCCTTTTGCGGTGCTGTTTTAAATTTGCTTGTTCTATCTGTTTTTTCTTTCTCCTGGCCTATAAATATTTCAGATTTAAGCTTTCTCTGCTGCGTTTGAGCAGGCTATTTGTTTTTCTGTTATCTGGGATATTTATAAGTCATTTTGGAGCATGTGGTTCGGTTATTTTCGTTTTCTTCTTGGGCCAGTTTTCATTTTCTCTTTCACTGTTCTATTTTTGTTAGGATAATTCATGCCTCGAATTCAGCTATTTCTTTTTTAACAAGCTTTTTTACTTTAAAAGTTGATGGAGATTTAAGAGAGTTAGTTAGGAGGTTTTTGGAAAATGAGTATCTTTCTGCGTTATTTTACCCGCCCTTGCTTCATAATTTTTCGGGCTGTGCAATCCTTCTTAATTATTGAAAATTTTGAATAGCGATTGCTGATTTTAAGGCATGAACCATGGAAGGTGAAATATCAAGCTAGAGATGGAAATACTCTGACTGAAATCTGAATTTTTCTACATATTCATCTTTGGTCCTCTGCTTCCTGCTATTTCGGAAAAGAATATGCATAAAGTACATCATTGAGAACACTTTTTTATCCCACAGAAAGTAAACTGGAATAATAAAGTAATTTGACTTTATTACTCGGTCGAATTTTTGGAAGAGTTCTGTATTTAATAATCAGAGGGATAGAGTATTTAATTGCAATAAGTTGGTGGATGTATCCTTTAGAACAGAATCTCACAAATTTACCAACAACAGCAACTAATAAAACGCACCTGAATGAAAAGATGCTTTACTTTGTGCTCCTTTCACATTCTTCATGGTTAAAACATTATTTTTTAAAGATCGAAGTTATTGGAATAACTCGTTTATGTTGACTTATTTAATTAGATGATGATGGAAAAAAATAGTTAAATATTTAATTTTTTTCCTTTTTCATTCGATATTTGTTTATCCCATAGATTCTGACATATCTGTATTTTATCTGAAGAATTCTATCTCCTTTCTGTGGAAGGTTTGTCGAAGGTTTTCTATTTTTCATCAAAAGCTGTTCTATCAGAAAGTGATCCCTTGATTTTATCTATTGTCCATCTGATTCTAAGAAAATTACCATGGGCTGTCTTTGTGACTTTTGTGGGGGGCAAAGACCAATGGTATATTGTAGATCAGATGCTGCGTCCTTGTGCTTAGCTTGCGATCGCAATGTTCATTCTGCAAATGCACTATCTAGGCGCCACTCTCGAACTCTTTTATGCGATAGATGTTATTCACAACCAGCGAGTATTAGATGTATTGAAGAGAGCATTTCACTTTGCCAGAGTTGTGATTGGAATGGACATGGGAACTCCACATCATCTTCAGGACATAAAAGGCAAACAATTCGCTGCTATTCAGGTTGTCCATCCGCGACAGAGCTTGCCAGAATATGGCCCTTTGTTCTGGAATTTCTTCCAGTAGAAGATTCTAGCTGTGAGCAGGGAATAATGGGCTTATTGAGCATCAATGAGAACAGTACCAGTACTCATTGGGGACCCCCACAACAAAGTAGTACTTCTGATATGGCAGATATATGCAGAATGAATGATGTGGAGAAAGTTAATACAACAAATGTTCATATTGCTTCTTCGTCCATGGGTACTGCAATTCCTATGTTGTGCAAGACTGATCAACCAGCCGATTCAATTGATTCAACTACACCTAAGGTGCATGAAATCTCTTCAGTATTGTTGTTTGAAACAATTTTTCAATTCAATATCTCATTTATCTATGCTTCCTCCTTAAAGATTCTTTAGTTTAAGACTTGGATTGTATGACTTGTGGAGTGAACAAAGTACACTATTAAAATTCATATAGGCTTTTCCTTTACACAAAGAAGTTAAAAGCTAGAAATTAAGTACACATATCCAAGGTATTGAACACTATGTATTGGGTATCACTTGATCAAGAGGTTTCATTGGGACGAAACTTGACAAGAAATGCCTAGAGAAACTTCTCAATGCATGTATATCAAGCTAGTCAATGGAGAAGTTGTCCTATGTATGGACATAAAGTACTCCCTAATGCTACTTGAATGTAACCACTATTTAATTTCCAAGAGTTGTAAAAATGTTTCTGCATTTATTTGACACTCCAAGTAAAAATTGTTGAGGAATTTCCTTGAGGTCAAATATTTTCTCACATAGCAGTCTCCTTATATAATTTGGCTCCCTCGCTAGCAGCCCGAACTTAGCCGTGAGAAAGGTGGTGTTCAGGAGCTTCTTTGACACTATTTGTATGACTTAGCCGTCAGTCATGATGAATTGCACAGTTCTAGAATGGCCATCCACTTCAAATATATTTATGTGCTTGAATTTTATGCAACTATGTCATAGAGTACCAAATTTTTATTAACCATTTGCATCTACTAATTTTAGAAAAAGATTGACCCATTCACTTTAGGATCGCATGATTGATCTTGGAAGTTGTTGCGTGTTATAGCATTCACGGTGGTTGAGTTAGAGAGTTTATTGTCTTAGTATTGTACAAAAAATTAACATAGTTAAAAAAGGAGTTGAAGAAACATCCAAGTTTTTGTATGAAAAAAATTCAAAAATAGAAAAAAAAAAACATGAGGCCTATCTCTGTTGAAAAGATTTCACTAATATTTGTTATTGGTTATAAATGATGCCCTTCCATAGAGGGAAGTGTTGATATAATGTGGTAAACATATTACATGGTGAAAGTTGAAAGAGCCCTACAGTATGTGAGCTAATTTAAGAGATAATTTGCTTGTTTGTTTGGTCAAACTCCTTTGAAGAGGGGAGACTAAGGACTATGAAATCCAGCATAAGTCTTGGAGCCGTCTTCTACTGACGGTGTGCATCATGTGCAAATACATGATTTGAAATTGTTAATGATGATAGGTAATAGGCTGTGAGCGTCGGTGTAGCAAGGCAACAATGGTAAGAGGACTGTGGGTTGAAGGACTGTAGTTGAGTGATGGTGGTTGAAGGATCATAGTTGAGTCATATTGTTTGAAGGATTATAGTAGTGTAATGGAGTTTGGAGAACTATAGTTAGACAATAGTGGTTGAATGACTGTAGTCAGGCGAGAATGGCTAGAGTATTGTAGTCAGATGATAAATGTTCAAGGGTTATAGAAGGGTGATGGTGGTAAGAAAGCCATAGTTGAGAGATAGTAGTCGAAGAACTATAGTTGGACGACGGTGATCAAAAGGTTATTGTTGGGCTATCATGGTTAAATAGATGTAGTTGGGTGATGGTGTTTGAAGTGCTGTAGTTGGACGATAGATGTCGAAGTATTATAGTCAGATGATGGTGGTCAAATGATTATAGTTAGGCCATGACAATATACTTAGTGGTCGGAGAATCATATATGGAGGTTGTAGGACTGTGGTTACGAGACAATGGTCAGAGGATCATAATTGGCCCACAGTGGTCAGAGGATCGTAGTCAAATAATGGTCCAATGATGACAGTCGAGTGTGGTCTAATGAAGACGGTTGACTATGGTCCAACGACAACTATCGGGTAGTGGTTCGAGGATGGCGACTAGGAGATGGTCGAATGACGGTGATCTAGCAGTGGTCAAACAACAATAATTAGACATTGTCTTAGCAGTGGTTTGACGATGATGTGTTGGCACTGGTCTGGTAGTGGTCAGACGATGGTGCTTGGCTGGAATTATATGATTTTTTTAACTTCTGACGTCTCTTGAATCTTAAGGTAAGGTCCAAGCCTTCAGGTTTCTTCCGATCCTCTCTCATATAGAGAGTGAGAGCTTACTTATAGATTTTTGAGAATGGCATGTCCCATAGATGTTGCAAAAATCCTAATCACTCTATCAGATGACCCGTATTTATTCTCTTGATTATAGATTGTTCTGTAGACATTTAAATGCCATGTGACCAAATCATCTAAGGCGACTCTCTATAATCTTATCCTCCATAGGAGCTACTCCAACCTTTTCACATATATGATCATTTCGTATTCCTTCTCCAAGAGTAAAAAAGTCACTCATCCACCTAAGCATCCTCATCTCTGCAACACTTAATATTATGCTTCTCTTTTAATTGCCAACATTCTGCACCATAAAGCAGTGCAGGTCACTCCACCATCTTATAGAATTTTCCCTTAAGTTTGAGGGAGACTTTTTTATCACATAAAAGCCCGATGCTTTCCTCCACTTCAACCATCCAATTTGAATTCTACTAATAATATTCCCATCTATTTCACCACCACTCTAAACAATAAACCCCAATATTTCTAAAACGTGTACTCTTATTAATGACTTGATCTCCCAAAGTCACTATCCCCCATTAGATCTATTACTATTAAAATTACACTCCATATATTCAGTTTTAGATTTACTTAAATGAAAACTTTTATACTCTAAGGTTGACCTCATTATTCAAGTTTACCTTCAACTCCCTCTCTAGTCTTATCAACATCAAGAATACTATGAGTAAAAAGCATATACCACTCCTAATCTTCCTCACCAATAACTAATTCATTATCTTTATTTGACTTATCATCCATTTTTCTTATTAGTTACTCATTAGCATCATTTATATTATTTAATGAAATATGATCAATAATATTACGACGTAAGAAGATAACATCATCTATCATCTAAAACTGATTTTCCTTTGGGTGCTTAATATATGTAACTATTGACATAAATAAGACTTGTAGCATATACCAGGGTACAATCTCTTGCAACTGTCCAATGAGAACATCCATGAATAAAGCAAAAAGATAAGGACTTACAATTCTATAATCAAGAGTGATGTGTATGCTGAAAGATAAACCATCCTGATAGTGAAAACAACCAGTGATGTGTACGTTTAAATCCTCAACACCTCAATCATGTAAAATTCAAAATATTACATTTTGTTGCAAGCCTAATATTTTTAAAGAATTAAATTGGTCATCTTGAGAATTATTATCATAATTATAAGTTTAAAAAGTGCCATTTTTTCATCAGAATCATCATTATATCTCTAATCATAGTATTCTTTGCACCCTCCACATCTTCTTATTCATTTGTAAGTGTTTTAAACTTAGACGAAGATTAATTCTCTTTGCCTTTAGATTACTCTCAAATATTATAATTTCTTTTATAGACACAACTGGCTTTTGCAATAATTTTTCACTCCTAATTTTCCTCACCAATAACTAATTCATTATCTTCATTTGACTTATCATCCATTTTTCTTATTAGTTACTCATTAGCATCATTTATATTATTTAATGAAATATGATCAATAATATTACGACGTAAGAAGATAACATCATCTATCATCTAAAACTGATTTTCCTTTGGGTGCTTAATATATGTAACTATTGACATAAATAAGACTTGTACAATAATGAAAACACTTGGGCTTACAAAGCTGATTTCAATTATGTCTAAACTTATGTTGCTTAATATATAATATAACTTAAAGAAAATAATTTGCAAACTAAGCATAATAAAAAAAAGCCTTTGACAAAGAAAATAATAATAACTATTTTTAGATGTTTCCAGTGAATTTAATTAGAAGTGAAGAAATGTCTCAATGTCTGATACACGACATTGATGTCCGATTCTCGACGTCCTAATATTAATAATTTTAAGTGCAAATTTTAGTTAAATGACTTATTATTTCTAAATTATTTTTAATATTATACTTATTCAATTTTTATGCATTATTTTTTAAATATAAAAAATATAATACCATGTACAACCCGTGTCCGTGTCTTATATTTTCAATAATTGACTTGTCCTGTGTCCGTGTCGTGTTGTATTTGTGTCGCCGTGTTTGTGTTTATGCATCATAGGCCCATTCTCCATTATCAAAGCCTTGAAAGCCTTCTTGCATTGAAGGCAAGAGTAGTGCATTAAAAGAGAGATCCCTCAAGGGCGAGTTATACATTAGCCCTCCTTATCCATAACTAGATACTTGAGCCTTCTTCCCCTAATCAAAATATCCTTGGTTGCACGTGGACCTTCAAGACTAAACTCAAAAGGCTCCATTGCTCGACACAAGGCATATCTTGTTCCTCAAGGTTACAAGCAAGAGAAATGGTTGATTATACGGAAACAATTAGTCTTGTAATGATACAATTCATAACTCTTCTCACCATAGCCATGTGCCAAAATTTGTCCCTTTGACAAACATTCACACTATGTCTACAAGGTACCCTTGGACGAAGCAACCCATGGCTGCCGATAAGGATCCTTCGGTCAGGTTAGGTCGACTATCTCTTCTGACTAAGTAGACTAGGGATCATGATGGGTCGGGACGATGGAACTATGGGACCTTAATCGGGTTCATCATCATTCCCCCCACTATTCGCTTTAAGTGCACGGTGATTAAATTCCAATTTTCAATATCAAATTTTGCTACTACTATATTCTAGATACTATGTATCTGTTCAACGACTAGCCTTAATTGGAAGTTCTCACTCGTTATTGGGAGGGTAATTAACTATAGGGGCTTGCGCCTATAGAAAACCTGAACTCAGATCATAAAGTCCTCGCAAAATGAGGGCAAAATCTCTAGGTAGTGTCATATCTAAAAACCCAATTTGCCTTCTGAAAATTTACCTTGAAACTTAAACTTGTTAAAACTCTCCTTGCTCATAAAAAGGAGGGTGGGGTGCGAATTTTTGGAGCCCACACTACTACCGTCATGGACATCAGTTGGTTATGTCATCTTCTATTGAACTTCGCATCCTAATGCAGCAGCTTTCTCTCCTTTATTGTGACAAAATCTATACTATGTCCCTCACCAACAATCCTATTTTTTTATGCCCGCATGAAACACATTGAAAACGATTATTGCTTTATTGGATAACACATCCTATCCAAAGAAATCCAAGTTTTCCACACCAACTCCCAAGATCACATCTTTACCAATGCTCTCTCAATCTAGAAATTTAATTTTCTAAGAAACAGGTTGACAATCCAACCTGGACTCATCAACTCGCCTGGAGGTAATAATGGTCACAGCTCTACATCAAGTGATAGAGAACATGAAGCAGGAAATACAGCAATCCACACATCTCCACCGCACAACAAAAACTACCTTTAGGTTATTGATCATTAAATAATAACAAAAATATTCCCATCTGTCGTACCTTCATCATCTACCGTTATATATACCCTATGATGCTGTAGAACTGCAAAATGAATAGGAATCAATCTTCTAGTATTTCCTTTCCTTTTTTCTCTTTCTGTACTCTTCTGCTTTACAGTTACTCTCAACACTAGCTAACTAACTGCATCAGTTCTTTGTCTAATTCAATTGATTTTATGTATATTTGTTTACCTTCTGATTATTTATGAAATCTTCAATGGGTTGATATTTAGATTTTTTAGCATATACTATCTTGAACATCAATTTAGATGAAGAGTAATCTTGCAGTGTATGCAACATGATCATACTTGACACAGATATGTATAAGCATTCTGATTTGAAGTGTCAAAAAGGAAACCGTAAGCAAAACATGCAGCGGTCCCTCTTCATTAAAAAGGAAGTTATAAGTATCTTAAATAGCTTGCACGATAATGGAAACGTTATGAAACATACACATGCTTATTAGTGCTGAAACTTATTTTTTCTTGATCGTGCATTTACTGACGATCAGTTTTTTTCAATGAACTATGTAGTCTAGTGATGGTAGAACGAAGAAAGTGGCAAATAGTGAAGATGATTTCTATGATGGTTTTGCTGTAGATGATGAATTGACTTTTGAGAACTATGAGGAACTTTTTGGTGCTTCTCATGCACATTCAGAGCATCTTTTTGACGATGTCGGGATTGATAGCATTTTTGAAAAGAAGGAGAATTCTGCTGCTAATTCCAACTGTCAAGGTGAATTTGTTGCCGAGGTAAATTCTAGAAATACTTTGTAGCCTTGTCTTAAAACTAATAGCTTACCGCCACATTATAAATTAGAATCACACATTCACATTGTATGGCATCCTCACTTAGGCATGACGAGGACATGATCCATTTTTACTATTTATTAATTTTGGCAATTTGGGTCTGCAGTTTTCACTATGAGTACGCTGAAATTCTGTGGTACTTGCATTTTTTTGCTTCATGTTGTTATTAGCCTTACCCACCTAGTTGGAGGGATTTTGATATAGGATGTTGGAAAAATGAAGAGCCAAAAACATGGTTTTTTATTACCTATATTTTTATTTGCTACTTATTCATTGGATTATAAGATATACCTTGGATAATATTATTAAAGAATTTATTGTCACTAGTTAATCATGCAGAAATGTTGTCCTATGCATCAAAAGGTTAGTTAAAAAAAAGCTACCGTTGATAAATAGATGAGCATTACTTGGTTCCATTATGCGTTAACTTGCAATTTCAAATTGATTGAGAAATCATTTTATTTGCATTGAGTTTAGGAATATTGTATAACACTACACATATTGATCCATTTGTGAAGGACCACTATTATAAAAGAAATGAAAACCATAACTTTGTTCCATTGTGTGTGAAATTATGAGTTCAATTGATTGGGAAATTATTTTATCTGCATTGAATTTAGGAAAATTTGATAGTTGACTCATTTATGATTACGAATAAAATTTTTAAAATTTAATGAAATGACCTTTAGATTTTCAATTTTTATCAACAAGGATATTTAAAACATAAAACTTCAATTTTTAATTTATTTCAAATAACCTTAATCTTTCTTTGTCCTCAGACTCCTTGTCTTCAACGCTTGTGGATGATCATTGGGCATCCAAACTTATGAGCTCATTGAGATGCCCTGTCGACCTTTGTTGGTATTGGCATAGCCCCTGCATTTCACTCTTAAGGATCTCAAATTTGGATTCTGCACTTAGACTTGTCATTGGGATCACGCCATCACGATAAATTTTCTTTTAGTGTTTTAGTTGGAGTAAACCTCAATATTTTCTTAAGATCTTTTAAGACAAACTTTATAAAATAGTAAGACTTTAGCAAAATACTAGGGTTCAATATAACCTAGGTAAATTACAAGGATTGGTGCAACCCTTCTATCAAAACCCTAACTAAATTATCTGGATTCCATACTACCCTGGTAAAATTACCAGTGTTTCTTTTCAATCTTGGTGAACCTATGGATTGATGGCAGCCTTGATACAACTATTAGTGTTCGAAAATCATTAGTGTTTTTAAGCGTCCTTACGTATGTAAAAGTTAAAAGTTAACAACTACTTCACTAGGTTGAAAATGTTGTCGTTCACAAATGGCTCACACTAACAGGAGTCATATACAAATTCCTTTTGGGTTATAACTTGAAAGTCCATCTTCCTAATTTTTCCATAAATCAGTTAATACTAACTTTATTTTTGGTTTCTCGTCTTGCTTCTGCACCACTAACTTTATGGTTTGGGGAGTGACATAAGCTACATTGGAGTTTTGTTTATCGTGATTGTGGAAAGCTTGATATGACTTTTGTGAGCGCTTTCGATTAATGAAATGAGCTTTTATACATTTTATTGCATTTAAGTGAACTTTTATGTTGGCTGTATTTGGAAGTTGCAGATTTGAGTGATGGGAAATGAAAAAAAGCGTTGAAAGTTCAAATCAATAACTACAAATTCAAATCAATTGTTACAGATTCATAATCAACCAATGTCCTCATTTTTCATCAATCTAAATGAGGTAATGTGCAACACCTTAAGATGGATCTCCATACAGATGGAGGTTGATCGCTCTCTGTTAACCATAAAAACACATAAAAAGAAGGTTGAATTTGTCCCTTTTGCCTTTATTCTTTTGTCTTTTTACTATAATTTATAGAATCGAGTAGCATTTATGCATCTTTTCAGTAATGTTTCTATGCCATTCATGTTTTTTCTTTTTCATATCCATATGCTTTATTTGTGTGCTCTTTACCACACAGCGCACTTATTAATTTTACTCTACTCACAAAAGTTAAAAAGTTGAAGTTTTTTGGACGGAAATTTGTATGTACATATGAAACGGTTGGCCTATGTGTTTCACTACAACCATTGCATGGGAAAAAGTCATCCAAATGCAACAGCATTGTGGAAGGGAACTTTACTCCCATCTGTGCACCCGGTTCATAAAAAAAAGTACATAATGTAGATACACTTCCCTACATTGCCGAATCATGTTGTTTTAAAGTTGATTGAACCTGTACGCTGAATCTACTGATTCACAAAATGTGCAGCCTGAAGTTAGTATTGCATTGTTGAAGCTGGTTTTTTATCCTGTGGATAACTTCTTTTTAAGTTAATTATTCTAACTTTACTCTTCTTTCTTAGGCATCATCTGCTGTTCAGGTTAAATCCATTCAAGTAAAAAGCAGCTATGATATATCTGTTGATTCTGTGATGCCAAACCAAGGGGCAAAAATAGACTATAACATGTCGATCTCAACGAAGCAAGCTCGTTCCAGCCTATCCCGAACTTTTTCTAGTTTAACTGGTGAGAGCAGTGCTAGTGACTATCAAGATTGTGGGATGTCATCAATGCTTCTTGTGGGTGAACCTCCATATCATCCGACCAGCTCTGATATCTCAATTCAGGCAATTAACAGGGATAATGCTGTTATGCGTTACAAAGAAAAGAAAAAAGCACGCATGTAAGTGATGTGCCTTTTTTAAAAAATTTCACGTTTGAGTTGAGCATTAATTACTAACTTAAGGCCTTCATCCCTATCTCTACTTTCTCATGGTCTGGCCTTTTCTTACGGCTTCACTAGTACACTTGTACTAAGTTACTGATGTTTTGTTTTTTACTAAGTTACTGATAAAATATAATATAAAATCAAAATCAATAAGCAAATAGAGTGACCTCATGATTCGAAGGATTTCTCTTCACCACAGACCCATGCTCAAATACACTTTAGTAGTTTTTAAGCATAATTTATTACATAAATCCTCGAAAAAAAAAGAGTAGTAAAACAATAAGGTACTTTTATTGCTTCTTTATTCTCCTCTTCATCTTTTAATTGTTCAATTGTCAATTTACATTCATCCCTTTTATTTCATGTTTTCCCTTTTGGGTACTTTGTTCCTCTTAGGTACTCATTAGGTAATATGTTGGCATGTTATTTTCCTTATAAGTATTCTTATTATTCTCTTAGATTTTTGCATAGTTGCATGATTTGTGAACTTAAGTATTAGGGATGTTTATTCTCTTTAGGGATTTCATAAGGATATTTGATTGGGTAATTAAACAACAAATAGCTTTATTTATTTTCTTCTCATCTTTTATTATTAAAGTCGAGGGTTTCCCCATATTTTGAGGAATCATACCCGTAAGTAAGTTTGGGTTTTCTACTTGATTTCCCTTCTTTGGCCCTTTTTTTTTATCTTTTTATTATGTTGAATGATAAAACTTTAAAAAATATACATTGTAATATTTTATTTTGATGACTAGCATATTAGGCACTCCAAAATATTCTTCATAATTAAATAGATGATATCTTTTAGAGTCTTGCTTCACTCTAGGGTTGTCTACATTGGCGCTCAAATGTTGCCTTTGAGGATGTCTGATGCCTTTAATAATATTACAACTAAGTTATAAAATGAAATACAAAAGGTAATAATAATAAACTTTTGTTTACTGTTAAGATGGACCTTTACAATAAAAACCCTCTAAATAAAAAAATTATTATTTATGGGCTATTAAAGGTTCATGAACTCGAGTGGTGACCTCTTCCTAACTCTTTTAGAGTCTACAAACCAAACATCAATTAGCATAGAGTTTTCAAGGTAGATTATTTTACAGGTATAAGTTTAACTTGGTAATTTGAACTATCTTGAGTTTGTACTAGATTTAGGGGATTGAGGTTTCCCATGGGTGCTACCCTATGTTTAATAATATGTCAAGTGTGCTACCCGAGAAAACTCTCAATTAAGGACATCACGTGCACTCTAGATTGATAGCGGTTTAGTTTGATTTTGAATTTGGGCATGTTAGTGGAATTAATGCTCATCTCGATTAAGATCTCATACTGATGTCAACCTGATTCAACTTGATGGACCCAATCTTCTAAAAACATAAGGCGCAGATGCCATGTTGTCTAATGAGTCTAATTAGCATGTATGAGTTAACTTCTATTAAGTATCCTAAGTAGAACAAAAGCACCCTACAGCATACTTGAGAATTAATTCCTAACCATGTTTGAGTTAGGATTGGGAATTCCAAGCTTACATATCTGTATTTGATAAAAAAAGTTTATGAGACTTGAGACTATCCTATTTGGTACGATCTCAGGTTAGTGGATCAGGATTTGAGAATTCTTTAATTAAGTAATCTTGTAGACTGAATTGTTAGGCTTGAGTTTGGAAACGTTCAGTGAAGGGAATTAGGTTAATTTGGAAGCATCGACGAAGTCGACAAGGGCATAGCTGCCTATCTGAGTGTGCAGAGACAGGATATGCTAGTGACGAACTGTATGTAGTACTGTGCAGTAAGTAGTCCGTTAAGAGGAACATGGAGCTGGGCTATGGATCTGATACACCGTGGAAGTTATTAAACTGGCAGAAAACAGTAGAAATCTGCAGGAATTTGAGGGATGATGATGGATTTTTGATTGATAACTCGACAAGAAAATAAGATATAAGCGATCTATAATTAGAAAGGTAGATCGACTCTCCCAAACAACCTAGATGTCACTAGGAAGCCTTCAAAGTAAAAAAGAACTACAACAATACTCAAATCAAAACATGCATGAAGAAAAATAAACCCTAAAACCAGCCTTAAATAAGCTGTCAAATTTCCTCCAAAACAGATTTTTTTCCTTATTAATTTCCCTCTTTAATTTGAATTCAATTAGGAAGATTTCCTAATTGATCCTCTCCTAACATAATGAATTAATTCCTTACTGTAGCCAAACGGGCAATAAAATTTATAGCAGATTTCAGCAAGAGATGGAATATATCATGATCGCTTCATTGTTTAATGTACTTGGCACATCACCCCTTTTTGCTAAGAGCATTTGTTTATTATTTGTATTGATTGGCATGTTTTTAATTCCTAATTTCTAATGAGTTAATGTACGCAGGGTCAGTATTGATTTGTTTGATAAAGAATGCATGAGTATACTCGCTATAACTAATTTTAAAGCTAGTTTGTTACTAAAACAGTTGAAATTAAAACATAAACAATATGTTTTAAGAAAACATGTCGCTTAGATGATGTGGTCCTGTTGCTTTGCTCACCTTTACGGTTGCTTGCATCAAGGTAAGTCCATGTGGTTGAATGTTCCACGAGAGGACTATCTACAAAGAGTTCAATATATATTTATGACCCAGGTTAACAATGTTTGAGCAAGGAACTAGAACCATATTATATCACAAGATGTAAAAACAATCGATGATGTCATATTATTATAGAATTAGAGAGAACCAATTTGTATTTAGCTTGAAGAAAATTATTTATGGTGTGGATTCTCTTTCTTTCTCATCATCATAAGCCAGTTCTGAATGTCTGCAAATATATCCGCAAAATCCGTTGTGAAAGTATTTTGTCGAATATAGAATTTTTGAAAATTGTTACAGGTATTATAATAGAAAAGTTGAATAAATTCTTTTTTATAATTATCATACTCTAGCTGTTCTGATTTAAAAAAAAAAAAATCTTCTCATTATATGAACTTTCAAAAAATAACAAAAAAGTGTTGCCATAGAGTAATGTGACAGTAATTTGTAAACTAAAATGATGAAAAATTTTATTTCCTTTGCCACAGCTTCCTTTCATTCCTAGTCCTTTTAACACATATTATACTGTTCCACTTCTTACAGTTGAGTTATCCTATCTTCTTACAATTTTCTTTTAACAGGTTTGAAAAGAAAATAAGGTATGCCTCTCGCAAAACTAGGGCAGACTCCAGAAGGCGCGTGAAAGGAAGATTTGTAAAAGCTGGTGAAGCTTTTGATTATGATCCACTCTCCCAAGCTAGAGCCTGATAAATCCACAACTTCGGCTTCGTTTGGGACGGCTTTCTTACGGCTTCTTAAAGAAGCTTTTTAGTACAAAAATTAAAAATTTTCTATTAAAAAGTTGTTTTAAGAAGCAGTAAGAAAGTCATCCTAAACAAAGCTTTCATCTTACCATGGAACAGACAAAAATATCCATTTGGTAGTTTTTTGATCATTGAATCTGGTAGCTTCTTTACACCTTTTCAATTTGCAAGGAACACCCAATGATACTATTCCCTCTAACGGCTCCTCGTAGGATCTTCCAGTTGAGGATATAATCAATCCTTCTTTTCTTAGTATGTAATATCTTTCAGCTATTTCTGTTCTATTCTTCTCCTTATGCCTTGATAGGCGTCATATGTAAATTTTTGTTTCTTAAATGTGAAAATTTTGTAAATTATAGCATCTGTTTTATGCTAAAAGATACCAATTTGTATGCGTTCAGCACCTGAGATAACTATATTTCTATAGGGAGGCTTGAATAAGAACTGTGAAGTTGGTCTTCTGTGTTCTTGCTGCAGAATGAGAGAGAGAGAGATTGGTCTTGTTTTATTGGTGCAGAATGAGAGAGACTTAATTTCAAAAGATCTGTATAGAATGATATATGTTGTTATTACAAAATTCATGTTAATATTGAATGGATGACTTGTCTATTTACAGTGCTTGTGTGGTAGTTGTAGTTGTGGGCTGTCTCAACCGCAGGCAGAACTTATGGCTTACCTTTCTGTTTTAAAAAGAGCATGCACAATTTTTTTTTTTTAAAGTTTTGAGATAAGATGAAATTGATGCGTTTTGGACGTTATTTTTAAAAATAACTAGTAGATTAAAAGAAAAATGCAGGAAAAAATATTAGGATTGATTTTTGATTATCATTGATTTATTATTTGAGAGATAGACTTGCTCTCTACAAATTCTAGGTCCTGTTAGGAATAATTCTAAAGAAAAATTATAGCAAATACAATTGTATAATGAATATAAAATCATCCAAATAATTTTAATATAAACTTTTTTCCAAAATTTGAATTTAAATTAGTCAATTTTTTTATAAATAAAGTTTTTCTAATTCCCTCCCAATCAAATTAGCTATCTTTATCTAAATAAATCTTTCTTAATTCCCTTCCAATTAAATCATGGGCGTATCAATGCTTTCCCCCAAAGATGCATTTTGTTCTCAAGGTAGAAGGATATGATCTATCTCCTGATTATCTTGTATGGCTTCCATGAGACTTTATACGACTTTCTCGATGGTGCATCAGCAGTCTTGTTCTACAGTCTTAAGCAATATTGGATCTCAAAATTATATCTAGGTAACTTGGATAACAACCTCGAATGCTCCTCATTCACCATATTTTGCTCCAATTGAAACTTCAGGCTCCTCTGGTCTGTCATGATGATAAAGTGTTGTCAATAAATATGGTCTTAACTTTTAGATGGCTAAGACAATTGTCATGAACTCTCGCTTATACGGACTTGAGCCTCGCCCTGGTTGTGAGGACCTAGCTAAAATAGGCAATAGATTGATGATTCTGGATGAGTACAACCCCTAGTTTGTATCTTGATGCATTCGTCTCCACATCAAATGATCTATTGAAGTCAGGAATTGCTAATATTGACACGCTGGTCATGGCTTTCTTTAACTGCTTGAAGGCCTGTGTTGCTTCTTCCATAATTGAAATTGTCCTTTAGCTACTCCATCAATGGTCATGCTATCATGCCATATCTTTTGGCACAACCTGACCCAATATGACCTGATTCTTCACAGGTCACATAATGTTTGATTGTAGCAAGACTGACCCCTAGATCCAATTAGAGAAGTGAAAACAATTTAAATTTATATATTTATAAAGACACTATTGAACATAAATAAAGTGGAAGATTATATCTAAAAAAAGTTAATTTTTTATTATATCATCCAAAAATACATGTATAATATGAGGTATTTACAACATCACTTGAAAATAGACATCACAACCAAATAAAAGTCAAACCTACAAAATAAAGCTAACCAAAAGGCTATAACTACAAAACATATTTGAGCATATTATTCAAAGCTACTCAGCTCGCTTCTTACAATTTTTCCATTGCCTAAAAATTACAGCAAAAACATGAATGAGCTAGCTCAGTAGGCTATCTTAGCCTAAAATAAAAATTAATAATTTAAAATAAAAGGCTGAAACTACTGTGCTATAATTGTAAACTGAAGTACTATACAAAAATCTAAAACTAAACTTCATATAAGTATTTAAAAGCATTTAAAATGTAAACAAATATTTCATAGTGATTATAAAAATGACTTTCAGCCCAAATCTCATATATCTTCATTAACAAAATCCCGCCTCGATAGCCCACTAGCTCTGTCATAACATAATTCCACCTCGGTAGCCCACTTGCTCCAGCATAATAAAATCCTACCTTGATAACCCACTGGTTCTAACATAACTGAATTTTACCTCGTTCATCCACTGACTCTGACGTTCATCCACTGACTCTGACATGTCATAATCCTCCCTTGGTAGCCTACTGGCTATGACATGATAGAATCCCACCACAGTAGCTCATTTACTCTGACATAACAGAATCCCACCTTGGTAGCCCACTAGCTTCAACATTATAAAATCCTACCTCAATAGCCCACTGACTCCGACATAACAAAATTCTACCTCGGTAGCCCAATGACTTCGGCATAACATAATCTCACCTCGGTAACCTACTAGCTCCATCATAACATAATCCCACATCGGTAACCCACTAGCTTCGGCATAACATAATCCCTTCTCGATAGCCTACTAGATTCAATATAACAGAATCCCACCTTGGTAGCCCACTGACTTTGACATAATAAAGTTCCACCTTGGTAGCCCATTGACTCCAACATAACAAATCCTATCTTTTATAGCCCATTGGCTTTGGCATAACAAAATACCACATTAGTAGCTTAATAGGTTTGACATACCATAATCTCACCTTGGCAACCTACTGGTTCTACCATAACAGAACATCACATCAATCATCTCACATTTATTTCACCATTATACATATTTTTTGATGTATTTCATTAATTCAGGAATAATTGGACTCAATTAAAAAAAAATGCAAAAAATGCCTTAATGGTAGGCAACATTAACATTCCTGAGTAAAAATTTATAGTTTTAAAATATAATCAACTTACTAGAGATCGTATAAAATATTATTTAAGACTTTAATAATACCACGCCACTATTTTTTAGAGCCCAAATTATTTTCTATTTAATTAAAATCACACAAATTTTAAAACCCATGGTGAATTTTTTTTTAATAAATATTAAAAATATTCATAATCTCTGTCTTTCTAACATATAAAAGTTACACGATAAAAGTTTTATTAATACAAAATTATCCTTATTTTTTGGTAATAGAAATATCAATTTTATCATAAAAATCCTAGAAACATCGAATCATTAAAAATTGAAATAGGTAAAATGCAACCACCTTCAGACGATTAACATTTCCAACTAGCTTGATCGCTAAAAATGATCTGAAGCGGCTTAAAATGGATTTTCTCTCTATAAACCCCCTATCTCTACTTCATCTTGCTACATGTGATTGAATGAATGGAATAATAGATTTAAAATATAATTAAAGTGTAGTTAGAAAATACTTCCAAACACATACAAATGAGTTTAAACAAAAAATTTCTAATAAGTTACATATTTAAATCAAGTAAAATTTGTTTGAACTATACACTAATCCTAGAGGTCTTACACCCTCGCACAAACTTTTGATAGTACACGTGAGACCTAAGAATCCTCTCAAATCCTTTAAGTTTTTTGGTAATGGCCAATCCAATATAGTATTAATCATGGATTGGTTTGTTGCTACCCTTACTCTGCTCACCACATGTCCTAGGTATTCCACCTATGATCATACAAAGGAATATTTCTTCAAATTACCATACAACTAGTGCCCCCTCAAAATATCCAATACGCTCCTTAGGTAACCCACATGTTCTACTTTTGTATGACTGTAGATTAGGCTATCGTCAAAAAATACTAAGATGAATTTCCTAAGATAAGGGTGAAAAAATTCAATTCACGAGGGACTAAAAAGTGGCTAAAGTATTCGTAAGGTTGAAAGACATCACCAAAAACTCATAGTAACCATCATCAGTCCTAAAGGCTATCTTGTGCACATTCCCCAACTTCATTCTGATCTATTCATACCCAACTTTAGTTTAATCTTCAAGAAGATGACTGCCCCAAATTGCTTGTCCAATAGCTTATCAATTACGGGGATAGGAAACTTGTCCAACATAATTTCCTTATTTAGGGCCCCATAACCCATACAAAATCTCCAAATGTCACCCTTCTTTCTCATTAGTAGAGCTGGACAGGAAAAGGAGCTTACATTGTTCCTGATAATCCCTACCCCAAGAATAAATCTGAAGAGCATCTCTATCTCATCCTTCTAAATAAGCAGGTTCCAGTACAATAAGACGTTGATTGAATAAGCAGGTTCCAGTACAATAAGACGTTGATTGAATAAGCAGGTTCCAGTACAATAAGACATTGATAGGAGAAGCTCCCTCTTTTAAGGTATTGGCGTGCTTGTGCTTCATGCGTAGCGATAATTTGTTAGGCTGCTAAAAAACCATAGGAAAGTACTATAGAAGTTGTCATACACACTTAGGGACCTCGACTAGCTCTAAATCTCATACATCCTCCAGGCTTTTTAGTTTCACTAAGTAACTTAGCCCTGCTCCCTATATCGCCTTTACCCTAATTTTGAGTGAAACCATGGTTCTGTATAGGCATCTATTTGCAGCACCACCAACTTTCCCCCAACTTAGATCTCTATAGTCAAAGATTTCTAGTCCATCTTCACTCCTCAATCATCTGTAACAACTTCATCCTTAGGATCACATAAGTGCTCCCTAAATTCAAGGGAAGAAAATCCTCCATTATATGTGTGAAACACTTTTAAAAAAAGTTTTTTTTTTTTTTTAGAATTTTTCAACTTAGAACAATAAAAAATTATTTTAGAAGTCATTATAAGTCCAAATCACAAATCGTCTTCATCGTAGCATATATATTATTGTTAGCTTCCCTATTTTTTCCATAATTTTTGGACACTATTAAAATTTCTTAAGAAATTGACACATGTCGGTACAAGTGGGGTTTTTAGGACAAACATGTGTCCTTTTTATAAATCAATTTCACTAAACTTTTCTAAATAAAATGAGTTACTTTATGGATATTTTTTCATAATTTTTGGAATTCTTAAAAGAATTTTTATGAATTTTATACTAAAAATTTGATAATAATAATAATATTATATATTATTTAATAAAAAAATATAAATATCTTAAGCCATTATGGCTTTATTAAATGCCATTTTTCCTTAATGATTCATTTTTGTCAAACAAAGAACTACTTAGGATTTAGGGAAGAAAGGGAGGAGAGACACAGAGGGAAATTACAAATTTGGTTACTTTGAGCCATTTTCATCCATTGGCCCAGTTAGAAAACTTAATCATCTATAGTTAAGTCACATTATGCGCATTTTAATTTTAAAAAATATGTAATTTTTAGCAAATATTTTTGATTAAAATTTTGTTTTCTTGAGAAAAAATCGTAAATATTTTTTATTTGGAAAAACTTTCATCGCGCAAATTTTTAAATGTTATATCGATTACAATTATGCACATTTTGAATTTTTTTTCTTAAATATTTTATAATGGGGGTTTTAAAATTTATGGAATTTTTATCAAATACTAAATTATATGAATATTGAAAAATAGCGTAGTATAGTAAAAGTCTTAAAAAGTATTATTTCACATAAACCCTCATAATTTGGTAATTTTCTTAAAATATGCATTTTGCCTAATAGGATTTTTTATTATCTACCGTTATATAATATTGTATAATTTTTATACATGCTCAATTACTCTTTAATTGCTATAATGTGATGATATATATGCATATGTGATTAAATTATATATGTTGGGAGTTATAAGGGGTCAGAATCTGCTGATATTCTATCTGTGTCAGGGGATCACTGGGAGCTATAAGGGGCACGAATCCTTTAAGATTCTATTTGAAATAAGGATGTGTGATTTGTTCTAGTGTTATAAGCACAAAGGGAATCATAAGGAGCTAAAATTCTTTGTGGTTTTGCGTGGGTCTAGGAAATGTGATATGAACTACTATGTGAGATGAATTTCAATTTATTTATTTATTAAATATTATTATTTAAATTAGGGAATTACTGTTATTTTTTTATTACATCTTTGAGTAGTGATTTATTTAAACTATATTTAACTACTCTTAAATATTTAGTAAAATATTTAATAAAAGAATTTAAAAATTTAAATCAAATAATGTGGGTTATTGAGCTGTTGTAGCTCACTATGGTTTTGCATATAATGTTTAGGATCTAGGAAGTGTAAGGAGATTATGGACTAACAGTTCAGGATTAGATTTGAGGTTATACGTATTTTGCTTTTTTAATTTTTTTACAATCATGACAAGTTAAATTTTTAGTTATGAAGCTCTTGCTTGTAGCCATGTACTGTAGTGTATATATTTATTTTGATGAAATGAAAGAAGCTTGGTGGATGAGTTTATTTTAAATATTTGGATGTATTAGTAGATATATAGTATGTAGTTTATTTTAATGAATATTGTCAAAAAATATGAAATAATTTTAAAACTAGATCTTTGGATTTGCTTATTATAACTCAACATGATAGGACCTATTATGGTCGGGTTGGTTTGTGGCAAGATTTTTTTATATTAGAGCAATAGTTTTAGAATTTGATCATAAAATAGAGCTATAAAAATTGATCTACAAGTCTAGTGGGGTAGTTTGAAGTCTGTCTGGGTCTTCATTATTTTTATTTCATGTGTATGTGTGTTCAGTTGTATATTCTTTATGATCATGGATCACCCAGATTCATATATGACAGATGGATAGAGTGTTAGTCAAGCAGTTCTTATATAAAGTTCTGATCCTATAACTGGTTCAGTTGCATTTCACAGTTTACTACTTTGATAGCCCAGATGATAGGTGAGGCATATAACTGGGTTCTTATTATTAGATTTGAAGAGGTAGACAGACATCTACAAATATTTCTGAGATTAAAGCCTTCAAGATTTGAGGGTATTATTGAGCCCAAAGAAGCAGAGGACTGTTTGAGGAGGTTAGAAAAGGTATTTGATGGTATATAATGTCCTCCTGAGGGGAGGGTACTATTAACAGTCTTTTTATCAGAGTGCGAGATGGAGTTTTGGTGGATAGGCCAACAAAAGGAGAAATTTTATGGAGATTAAACTCTCTTATTACCTAGTAGGAGATCTCTGATGTGTTTAGAGTTTGGTTTGTATCACCTTCTATACGACAACAAATATAGGAGACTTTCTAAGGCTGGTTCAAGGGAGTAAGACAATTATGCAGTATGAGTCAGAGTTCACTACTTTGGATAGATATATTCCATAATTGGTTATCACTCCCATGGACAAGTGCTACAAGTTCCTAAGACAACTTCAGGATAGTATAAGATAGCCTATGGTGCCATTTAATATTTCTAATTTCTCTAAGCTTGTGGAGAGAGTTCGTACGATAAAGAATGCCATTATGGCTACTCAATAGTAGTGGATTTCTAGTAGGAAGAGGTTTTTTGGTGAGACTTATGGTAGTGACATTTCCTAGAAGAAGAGTATATTTATATTTAGAGATTCCAGGAGAGGTGGACAGTCGGAATCTATAGCTGTGACTAGCTGCGGCAACATAACCAATTCTAGTTCTGTTAGTGGGGAACTTGTGTGCTAGAGTTGTGGAAGACGTCATTCTGATCAATGCTATAGGATGACTGGATAGTTCTTCAAATACGATCAAATAGTGTATTAGGTAGCAGAGTATCCATAGGCTGGTTTTGACAAATGTTTTGAGTCAAGATCTGAGAGCTTTATCAAACTGGTAGGTAAACCAAGGGAAGTTCCTCTCCATAATTGTTTGGGTTTAATGGCAAAGTGGCCATCTAACACTAGTCGGAGAGAGCCTAGTAGTTCTATTGTGCCAGCTCCAACTCAGCCACATGTATAATGTTTGACTCAGCAGGAGGCTCATAATGCTCCAAATGTTGTGAATTGCATGATTTATAATTCTAAGCATTTATATCATATTTTATTTGATTCTAGAGCTAGTTATTACTTTATTTTTTAGCATTTTTTTGATTTATTGCACTTGGCTTTAGTTGTACTACCTATTTTTCTTTATATTATTTTGCTGACTAGAGATAGTATTATCAACCAATAAATTTTATTTTTGTAATATTGAGATTTCTAATAAGTAGTGGAAATCTAGTTTGATTTTATTATGTATTTCCTCATATGATGTTATTTTGGGTATGAATTGGTTGAGTTAGTATAAGTCTCAAATTGATTACTTGAAGAAGAGAGTTAAGTTATTTATGGGCAGTGAGAGTTGTGTATTTATGGGAGTTAGATGTATTTTTTCATGTTTGATCTCTATGATGGAAGCAGATAGATTATGGAAGAAGGGTTATATGATATTTATAGCATCCGTCCAAGGTGGGAGTATAGATTTTGATTATCTTTCTAATATCCCGATAATATGAGATTTTTCATATGTATTACTTGAGGAGTGAGTCAATTTCCCTCTAGATAAAGACTTAGTTTTTTACTGATATATTGCTGAATATGGCCCTGATAACTAAAGCTTCGTATAGTATGACACCTAAAGAGCTTCAAGAGTTAGTTGATAGGAGATTTGTTCATCTTAGTGTGTCTCCATAGGGAGCACTAATTCTATTTATAAAGAAAAAGGATGGTACGATGCATAAGTGTACCGACTATAAGGAGTTAAACAATTTCACTATTAAGAACAAGTATCCACTATCATGAATTGATGATTTATTTGATCAGTTTGCTAGTTCATCTATATTCTCAAAGATTAATATGCGATATGGTTACCATCAAGTGAAGGTAAGAGAGTCTGATGTAATGAAGTCAGCTTTCAGTACTCGATAAAGACACTACGAGTTTTTGGTTATGCCATTTGAAGTGACTAATGAGCTAAATATCTTTATGGATCTATTGAGCAGAGTATTTAGAGATTATTTGGATCAATTTGTGATTATTTTGGTAGATCACATTTTGGTATTTTCTTCTTCTGAGGAAGACTATGCTAGACATCTGAGGAGTGTATTGGAGACTTTTAGGAAATATTTGTTATATGCAAAATTATCTAAATGTGAGTTCTAGTTACGGATTATTTCTTTTTGGAATACGTGGTGATTGGTGATGTTATCTCTGTTGATCCCTAGTAAGTTCATACAGTCACTGATTGGCTGAGACTTACTACTGTGTTTGTGCATAGTTTCTTGGGCGTGGTTGGATATTACAAGAAATTTTTGAATGGGATTTCTTGGATTTTTGCACCTTTAATAGGATTAGATTAGATGTCAGTAGCTTTTGTTTGGACACCAGAGTGCGAAGCTAGTTTTTAGAGATTGTAAGATTATTTGACTTCTACTCCAATTTTGGATATTCCTTATAGTATAGAAGGATTTTAAGTATTTAGTGATTCTTCACTGAGAGGTTTGGGATATATTTTGATGAAACATAATAAAGTTATAGCTTAGCTTCCTGATAGTTGAAGCCACAAAATAGGATTATCTTATACATGATTTAGAGTTGATAGTTGTTGTATGTTCTTTGAAGATTGGAGGCATTATTTGTACGGTATAAGGTGTGAGATTTTCATTGATCATCAGATTCTGAAGTACATATTTAGTTAGATATGAATTTGAGGCATAGGAGATGGCTTAAGTTGATCATGGACTATAATATGACTATTTAATATCAGCCTGATAAGGCTAATATGGTGGCAGACACTCTCAGCAGAAAGTCTTCTGAATTATCATGTATGCAGCTCACTTCTGATGAGTATTTAATACGACATATGGAGATATTATAATTAGAGGTGATTTATTCTATTCATTAAGATTATGATATAGTGACTCAGATGATCATTAAGTCTTTTTTAGAATAAAAGATTCATGAAGCTAAAAAATTAGATGCAGAATATTTGAAGTTAATTAATCAGATTAGATTTAGTAAAAATATGAACTATGAGTTTCTATTTATGGTGTTATTTTATGTAAGGAGAGACTTTGGGTTTATATTTTTGGAGATCTGAGGTAGTAGATTATATACTAGTCTCATTATTCAGGCTATACTATCCATTCAGGAAGTAGCGAGATGTACAGAGATTTGAAGGGTATGTTTTGGTAGCTTGAATTGAAGAAGGACATATCAAAGTTTGTATTGAAGTGTGAGGTCTGTTAGCTAGTGAAGTTAGAACATCAATGATCGAGAGGCCTTATGCAGTTTTTACTTATTCCAAAGTGAAAATGGGAAGAGGTAACGATGGATTTTGCTATGAGTTTTCCAAGATCGAGGCAAGGGGATGATATTATTTGGGTTATTGTCGATAAAGTGACAAAATCTACCCATTTTATTCATTTTGACTAATATATATAGTGGATAAGTTAGCAATAATCTATGTTAAAGATATTATCAGGTTGCATGGTATGATGAAGGTGATTGTATCTGATCAAGATGATAAGTTTACCTCTATAATATGGAGAGGTATTCAACAGGGATTGGGTACAAAGTTTTTATTTATTAATTCTTTTCATGCTCAGACAGATGGAAAATCTGAAAGGATTATTTAGGTATCAGAGGATCTTTTAAGACTGTATGTTTTAGATTTTAGGGGTAGTTTGAAGGATCATATCTCGTTGATACAGTTTGCATATAACTAGTGGTAGAGCCAGAAATTTTATTTAGTGGGGTTTAAATTAAAATAATTATGTTTGACGTCTTATTTGGAAGGGTAGAGTTTATTAAAATAGTTTTATTTTCCATCTCATTACCAAATCCAAAAGGAGAATGTAAATAACATGGCCCTTAGAGCTTATAAGAAATAAACATTTACCAAGGGAGATCTTTATTTGGGGGTGAGAGAGGAGAAAAAGGGAAAATAAAAGTTGTGCTCGAGGTCATGAAGCACTAGTTACGAGAGAGAAGCAAAGGAGAAAAAAAACTATGGATGCTTTTCATGTGTCCAAAAAAGATGTGGGTGGCTTATTTGGAATAATAAATAATTTTAAAAGGAATAATTTCAAAAATTAGAGCTGGTTTCCTTATTAGGGAACTAGTTGCTATGTAAAGCCACTAAAATAATCAGCTTTAAGCCCTTTTAGACTTTCAGTTTTAGCTTTAGCCAAATCCTTTAGAGGTGACCTCAACAACCAAAATCTCTTTTCATCATTCTGTCCACAATGGAAAGTCATTCCTCCCTCTCTTTCAATATTTTATCCCATTCATCTTTTCTCTCTCTATAGCTGAAGCATTTCTTGGTCTGAGTAGAAGGTGGATTGAAGACTAGAAATGGAAAAAGCCTATAATAAATAAAATGAAAAATGACAGGATATAATTATTTTTTTAAAGAGGGGGGGGGGGGGGGGGGGGGGGCAACGTGCTGCCCCTTGTCCTGCCCTCCTCCGTCCATGCATATAACATTAGTCATCAATCAAGTATAGGCATGACTCCTTACAAAACTCTACACAATAGGAAATGTAGGACTTCTTTGACTTTGATAGAGGTGGGAGATAGAAAGGTGATTGGTTCAGCCTTTGTAGATGATATTACAACAAAGATCCTTTTGATTAGAGAAAGGTTGAAATATGTACATGATAGGCAGAATAAATAGTACAATCATAAACATTGGTTGGTTGAGTTTTAGATTGGCGACCTGGTTTATGTTAAAGTCAACCCTATGAAAGGTGTCAATAGATTTGGGAGAATTAGTAAGCTCAATCTAAGGTATATTAGATATTTAAGATCATTGAGCTGATTGGTATTTCTTCTTACAGGTTATTGATATATGATCATATGTCTAATATACATAGTGTGTTTCATGTATCTTCTTTAAGAAAGTGGGTTAATCCGAATCTATAGTACATAGGAGAACAAGATAGAATTTTTGCATTTGATGTGAGGAAATTGAGGAGCAAATAGAATCCTATGGTCAAGATGTAGTGGAAGAATATAATTGCTAGAGAAGCTATTTCGGAGAAGGAATATGATATGAGGTAGTTGTATCCAGGTTTATTCTAACTTGTAAATTTCAAGAACAATATTTTTCTTAAGATGGGTAGATTGTGAAATCCTTAAAAAAGTTTTTTTTTTTAATTTTTTGACCTAGTCTAGTAAAAAAATATTTTAGGAGTCATTATAAGTCTAAATCACCAACCATCTTTATTGTAGCATATATATTATTTTGTTTTAGCTTTCCTATTTTTTCATATTTTTTGGATGCTGTTGAAATTTCTTAAGAAATTGATATCTATCAGTATAAGTGGGGTTTTTGGGATCACATGTGTCCATTTTAGAAACCGATTTCACTAGACTTTTCTAAATAAAATGAATTATTTTATGGATATTTTTCTATAATTTTTAGAATCCCTAAAAGAATTTATATGAATTTTATACTAAAATTTTGATAATAATAATAATATTATATATTATTTAATAAAAAAAGAAATAAATATCTTAACAAAGAATATCTTTATTAAATGCCATTTTTCCTTAATGATTCATTTTCATCAAACAGAAAATTGCTTAGGAATTTAGGGAAGAAAGGGAGGATAGAGAGTGAGGGAAAATCCAGTTTTGGGAAACTTTGACTCATTTTCATCTATCGGTCCAATCGGGAAATTTGTTCATCTCGAGATAAGTCATATTATACCCTTCTCAATTTTCAAAAATATGCAAATTTTTCTTAATTATTCAATTAAAATTTTGTTTTCGTTTGCAAAAATATTGATAACGTTGCACTGGTAAAACTTTTACCACGTAACTTTTTTTATATTATAGAGATTATGATTATGATTATTTTTAAAAATTTTTACAATGGCGGTTTTAAAATTTGTTGTGTTTTTATTGAATAGAAAATTTTTTAGATGTTGAATAATAGTGGAGCAGTACAATAAATGTCTTAAAACATTATTTTAAGCAGTCTCTCATAATTTGATAAATTTTTTTAAAATGTACATTTTTGCCTAATAGGTATGTTGTCAACCATTATATAACACTGTGTAATTTTGATATGTCCTCAATTACTCTTTGAAAATGTGATTGAATTCTATGTGTTGGGATCCATAAGGTGCTAAAATATACTAAGATTTATTTGTATCAAGTGAGTAAATTCCACCATTGAGTTAAGGATCTATTCCATCTTATCAAGGTATAGGTGCTCTCCTCTTACTTTTACTTTCTCTTCTAACTCCTTACTATTGATCTCCTCATCATTACAAATCATAAAGACTTGATGCATGCGGTTCTTACACTGGCTGCTTGATACATTCTTCTCATCACATCAAAAGTACAAACCATTCACTATCTTATCATACACCCTGCCTTTATGAGTTGACTCTGCTCCTATTGGTCCTCCCCCTTTGTCTCTTATAATTTATTATATATGCTAGCTCGATCATCTCCTTCAACCCTTTTGTCATTAATAATTAGAGGTTTGTCTGTATGTCAGGCTTTAGACCCTTCATAAAATTTTCCTCCAACACTGCCTCTAAAATCCCCCTTCAACCATCTTGATAGCAATTCAAATATCTCCCTATACTACATGAGACGCCTTCTTGAGTCAAGGTAAATAATTGCTTGTGTAGGTCTCCTTCCAAAATGGCTCAAAAATATTTCTAAAAGTAATCCTTAAACTCCTCCTAAAAATGGATTAGATAGCTAGCCTCCCTTTAGTAGAACAAAGCTAGGGATTTCCCCTCCAGACATAGCTACGTTGTCATAAAATTCTCCTCCTCATTAAACTCACTTATCATGAAATGCCTCTCTACTTAGTACATGAACCCATGGACATCTTCCTCTTCAAATATTGACATATTCAACTTCCTTATCCTAACATCTCCACTCAAACTTCTTCTACCTCCAATGGTTCACCATGTGTATTGAGGATAGGAATCCCAACTTTCTTCCATTCTACTTGCATAATTCTTTCCTTATGGTTCAGCTTGGTCCCCTCCATCTCTGGTCACCCATTCCCCTTGTTTAAAATGAATTCCATAGTAGCCGGCCACCCTACCACCTGCACCACCAAATTCCTTCCTTATTGTCCCCCCATTCAAAAAACCAAATCTGCCCCTTATTAGAGCCCTATGAGGTGGATCTTGATGAAATGAACTCTCATCGTCAAACTCCTTTTGTCTGATCTCCTTTTCCTTAGATTCAGCCAAGGGAATCTCGATCAAATATTGGTTAGGGTTTGTAATCGGAATTGCTAGTAGGGTTTTGTATTACATCTCTATAAGCTTCCTCATCATCTCCTCTAACCCTCTAAATTGGCTCTCCGTCTGATTCTTCATGGGTAAAAACCTTCCTTAGATGGTTGAGAACTCCTCCATCCTAGATTTAATTTACTCCACTTTGCCTTCCAATCTATCCAACTTTGCTGCCATCCCTCCAAAACCTTGATATGATACTAATTTGAATCATTTTGGAAGTAAAACTAGTAAGAAGATAAGAAGAAAAATGCAAGAACAAAATATTAGGGCTAATTTTCTTATTATCACTTCAACAAATAATTAGATGATTTTCAAAGTTTTCTTATCCTGTATCCTGATAGCACCATTAAGAAAAATTCTAATGGTATTAATAGGGCCAATTCATCTAGATTTGATTTTTTTCTTGGCAATACTTTTCCCTATAATCAAATAGCAATACATTTTTCCTAGGAAATAAATTATACAAGAAAACTTAAATACCATGCATATTTCATATTTTTACCATGTACTTCTTATCTTCATACAACTCTATGAATTAATTCAACTTAGTGATTATGGAAAAACTTTGAATGTGGAGAAGTGAAAAGAATCCACATTCTTAATATGATTTTCATTTTTGTTCTTTGAAGAAAATATATGCTTGATTATACCCATCTCTTAGAATTTTGATATCCAAGATAAGAAAGTATGATACTCACTCAAGAGCATGTAAGTATTATAAAGTGAACTTCCTCCTAATTGGCTTTATATATTTCAACAGGAGTGAAGTTTAAAATTTTTGAAATTTCAATCATTAAAGCTTGTCAGGGCACTGATTTGTTTAAAGGTATGGCACTATGATGTTCCCTTCTTCTCTCTTAATGTTCCTTTCTTCTCTCTTAATGTTTTTATTTTGAAATAAATTAAGTAAAGCTTAACTCAAAAGATAGGGTTTCCTCCCTAAAAGCACTATGTTTATAGTGTTCAGTCATACTTACCCAAAAATTTCATTTGGCTAAGGTGGATGATTGCTACTCTTTAATTGGGTCCCATTGTTATCTCTTTTCTCCTCTTTAGGATTATCTTCAATGTTACTAGGAAGAGATCCAATGGGCCAGACTTACTACTCATAGAAAATGCAAGCTGACTTAGTTGGGTTTCCAAATTTTTAATCGAAGCAACTTGGTTTTGTAATTGAATTCCCAATTATATGTCTACATCTTATAGTGGTGTCTTTTTAGTTCCATACTAATTGCTTTAATTTTTTCTAGGAGGATATGCTGGTCTTGGGTTTTTATTAGCTTAATTTTGATTATTCCAATTTATGCCTTGATTATTTTGACCAAAATTCCATTAATTTCCACCATTATTATTAAACCAACTAAAATTTGGGTGATTCTTCCAACTTGGATTATATGAATTTAAATAGGGATTACTTTTTATTTCAATCAAATTTATATTTTCAATTCCATAGATATTATTTTCTTCCATTGAACTTTTATCTTCCAAATATAATTATGAATCAGAACTTAAGCCTAAAGTTCTCAACTTCTTTGATAATGATATAACTTGTGCAATCAAAATAGATAAAGAATCATTTTCATAGACTCCTACCACTCTCTTAGGATTCACCATATCAGTAGGCGACTGGAAATTATTTATTTCCATTGCTTCAATTAGTTCATAAGCATCTTTAAAAGGCTTTAACATTAAAGAACCTCTAGAAGGTGAGGGAACTTTCTAAGCATTTCCTTGAATCTCTCCCAACTCTTATAAATATATTATCCTTCTACTTGAGTAAAAGAAGTAATGTAATTTCTAAGCTTGGTAGTCTAGAAGGTGGCAAATACTTTCATAGAAGTTTGTGGGATAACTCATTCCATGTGGTACTAGAGCCCAGAGGTAAGGAAATTAACCATATTTTTTCCCTGTCACTTAGAGAAAATAGGAACAATCTACGTCTAATCACATCATCACTAACATTATTATACTTAAATTTATAAGAAACTTGATAAATATAGGTTAGGGTCTTCATTGATAATTATCTCAAATTGAGAAATATGTACCATTTAAATGATTGTTGGTTTCAATTTAAACTTATTTGCTTGGATGACGTGTCTATTTATGCTTTGGTGAATTTTGTCTACTAAAGCGTTTGGAAAATCCTTAAGAAATCTAGAATGATCTAAGTTTTAAATAGGGTTAGCAATTTTAAAAATCTTTTTGATGGTTCTAATTTTTGAAAGGGTTCTCTCAATTTTAGAATCAAAATTTAAACATGACTCCCCTCTATGTCTTGTAAGCATGCAACCACATATATGCAATCAGTAAATTAAAATAAGAATATGACAAGATTAATTATGTAATTGATTGAATAATATAATAATTTATAAATTAAACAAATTCTTCCTTGGCACGGGTGCCAAGAACGTGATGGTGGCAGTGGAGTAACCTAAAGAATTATAAAAATAATTTAGTGATATATCAATTCCTAATTAATGCTTAGGTTTTATATGATATAAAAATTATTAGAAACCCCACTTAATATACACAAGTTAATGTGTAAAATCAAGTAATATAGTAACAGAGTAGAATATCGATCCTGTGAGGAAGAATGTTTACTTGCAAATATTAGTATAATTTACTTTAACTAAAGTAATTATCCTACTCAATAAAAATAAATTTTGATGGAGATTCAATCACTTAATTTAAAATTAAAAAATTGAATTAAATACTATTTTGGTAAATTATTTTGGATTGAGGGAATATAAATACAATATGTTTCCTGATGATTCTCTTTTATATTGATACTATTCAAAGTGTATTCACCATTTGTCCCTCATTTAAGCATGAAGAAATAAAAAATAGATTAAACCTTCCAACCTTAATACCACTCTAAACTCTCATAGTCTGTCATCATATGAGAATCTTAGAAGATTAAGTAAAGAAAATACTCTCATAATAATTCATCTCTATAAATTTGATACATAACAAGCACTATGCCTATGCTTGCATTATACCAATCCAACATATTTGGTTGTGCCTATCCACATTACTTTTGATGTTAACTATACATATGACCACTATGTGCATTAAATGGAAACTTGGTATATTAAAAATATCATGAGATTATTGATGAAGAGAATTCATTATTACTCCACATTCTATTTACATTATCAATCCAAAATTAAAGAATTTATCCAAGAATGAAGAACTAGTTAAGCAAATTCATTTTCATTAACTGTAAGAAAAAATGTACAAAAAAAGATGTCATCAGCTGTGTTCAATAATCTCCTCTACACTCCTTTTTAAACTTACAAAATTTCTTTCAAAAATACAAGCCAAGCACTCTAATGAAATGTATCTAGTATTTCTCTAAATTCTCTTAGTTGTCACTCTTAAGAAAAAATTAGAGAAGCACTATTAAGACTTAAATTAAACAAGAGACTGAACTCTTATACTAACATTATAAATGAATTATTTATAGATAAACACATAAAATCAATTCTATCGCTGTAGTGGTGGGTCGTGGTGTCCATTAAACAAACAAATGTCGCAACACTAAAAGGTTTCTTACTCTATGGTACTTGCTGACATGGACTCACTTTTTAATAAATAAATGATACACTTCAATGATAGATCGTGACCTGAATGGTTAAAACATAGCATCATGGAATTGCTGATGATTGAGTGCTATGAATTTAGCGTTGTAGTACTATGATGCTAGAAATTGAGCTTTACAACGCTGACTCCTCTGATGCTGTGATAGTGTAAAATAGAGACTGGATACTGCCATGTCCATATTTGGGCACTTCGATGGTGTCAATGATGGCCGCATGACAGTAAAGTGTTTGATGCCCAGGTGTTATACCATACTTAAGAATTTTTCCCATTTCTTATTTTTTCTTGTACAAACACAACTAAAATAATATATTTTTACTAAAAAATTAACACATGAAACATAAACATTATTTACACTTTTCAGTCTGTCGCCACCACCACTAGTAAGTTTTGCGTGCTGCCCTATTTAGTCCAATTGGTTGCTCGCGAGCTGCCTGATCAACCTGGACCACCTCTTTCTTGAGATTGACCCATACCTGGATCACTGTTCATGCCCCATGTGGGGCTTCATGCAATGCAAATTTTGTTGTGTACTAGTTAGCACTGGTTGGCATTGACCATGGCCACTAGTTGGGAGTTAGCCAGTGGTTAACTGACTGTTAGGCTACTAATAATAATAATTTTTATGAGAACTATATATATATATATATATAATTTTTAGTACGAAAATTAAAAAATTTAAAATTTTATCCCACAACCTTTTGTGCTCCCCCTCCTACAACTATATATACCTTTCCTAAGGTATTGAAAAATCTACCCCTCCCCCTACTCTACTCTTTTCCTGCAACCTTCTTATAGCAGAGGCTTTCCCTTGTCCTACATAGGTAGTTTCCCCTTTCAAGCTCTAGGGTGCCTCTCTGTGTATAAGAGGCCTCTTTTCTTCCCACCTATCTTTCTCCCAAATTTCTTCTCATTTTTGAGGCCCTCCATTGCCTTTGATAGGTGACATCCCCTATCAAATTTTAAATACCCACTTTTATGTGGAGGTTCCAATTGGTGACCATTTCTCTCTTAAATCTCCAATGTCTAAAAGAGATTCATGATCTATTGTAGAAAATAATCCTCCAAAGAGATCCTGTAAAGTGTCCAAGGTTAACAATGTGGTGTCCAATATTACTGGTGAGTCTTTGATTATTTTTCACAAGAAGTTCCATTTTTCTATTGATCTGGTGGTGATGGATCATAAGAGATCATGTCCTGTGTGCTCTCCTACCTGACTATTTATGAAGTCAATTTACAAGGGGGGCTATGATTTCCACCTACTATAGTGCTGGTCAATGTCTCAGTAACATGTGAGGTGAGTTTATCCCAATTTTTATATAGATGCATATTGGTCACAATGAGATTGATCTCCTTTTTCAAAGATCACCAAGTAGTTCTGATGCTGGTTTGTCCATCTTAGACAGCTTGACTCACTTGTGATATACAGGGACACATCTCATTCACATCCAAATGGTTGGACATTCACACCTGAGATCCATCAAAGAGCTGGGTCAATACATTATGCCTTATGAAAAATGACTGGGGTCGTTTTTGAAAAAATGGGGGATGCTAAAGGATTTGCTCATTCCTCTTCATGTTGGAGTAGAAGAGATATTGATGATACTCAAGGTCCTATTATTGAACATATTTTCTATGAGGTATGCTATCTAAGTAATTGTATAGAAGAATAATTTTTATTTAAAGTTAGACTATTCATCCAAGTGGGTAGGTCTACTACTATCATGTTGAAGAAATCTACCAAAACTTAGGAACCTTCTATCCCAGCTTTAAAGGTTATTTCTAAGAGATTGGTAAATGATGATGGTCCTCAAGCTTTGTTAAAGAAAAGAATATTGGAGGGGAATTTGGCAAGCACCTGTAAAGTTCTCCTCAACTCTTCCTCTTCCAAGCTGCATATTAAAGAGGATGTGTTAAATCACCAATGTATTGGACTTTATCGAGCTGATAACTTGGTGAGTAGATATTTCTTCTTTGTTCTTTCTTTTTAGTATATATATATATATATATCTTATAAATAACACCTTATAATTTCAGTTACTATGGTGCACAGATCTTGAGGTCAAGATTAATCATTCCTTGAAGGAATGGAATAATGAATTTGTAAAGATTAAATATCTTTAAGGAGAGAGTACAAGTGAAAGTATGAACACAAGACCTAAGAGATGATGGTATTGGAAGAATAGTTGGCTGAGTGCAGAGATTAGTTGCCTACCATTGCGACTTCTACGTCTTTGTAGAATTAGCAGATAAATCAAATCCATGTTGATGTGGTGGTTTTATAAGTGATGATCAAATAGAATCTGAAGGATAATAGATCTCTGGAGAGAAGATAACAACCCTCGATGATGAGAACAAGATATTTTAGAGTTTTATAGCTCAGAAAGAAGCTACTCTATTAAAGGTTCAATTTGAATCAAGTTCTCGAAAATTAATAGAAGATATAAACTCTATAGAATTTAAGAACATAATTCAAGATCACATTCAAGAGACTCATGATCGTATATATGCTATGGAAGTAAATGCTCTGGAGTAGCAGTGTATTGAAGAAGGCTTTATTTGAGGCTTTTTTATGGGAGTTCACCTAGTACAGCGCAAAGCCAAGGTTAAAGTTGAAGGGTTGATATGCCAAGATTTTGATGACCCCCCTTCAGATTTAGGCGATGATAATGTTTTGATTAAAAATATATATTTAAGTATATATAGTTTTGAAAAATATTTAATTATCTTTGGGAATATTAAATTTTGAATTTTAGTTTTGAAATCTAACACAACATTAGGAACGATATATCATCCCGAACGGGGAGAATATCATTCACTAATTGGTTCAAATTTCAAAACTTTAACGTTGTCCTTATTATCGTAGTCAAATCCAAGAGGAATCATATTTGACCTTGAAAGATCAAAATAAGATTTAATCGAGTATTTGGCTAAGCTAATATGGATTGAAGATCATTAATTTCATAATCAAAATTACAATAATAATTGATATATCTCTCCGAAGAAAGAAAATATCAATCATTATCGAGCGTTTGAAAATGACGATAATGATCATTGGATTTTCCCAAAAATAATTAATTAAAGATTTTTAAAAATTTTAATTTTGAAAATTAGATCTGGGTTTCTAAATCTCCTACGAGCGCAAGCCCCCGTAGTTAATTACATCATAGAAAATTGGAATTTCCTACGAAAACTCTCGATTAAAATA
>NW_021319875.1:55539-100230 GCF_001605985.2 Dendrobium catenatum | reverse complement strand
AGGTTTGATTTGATATTTGAAAGTTGCTGGAGGTGGTTGCACTCAATCTGGATGTCATTTGGTTTGAAATCCCTATTTGAGCCACAAAGGGGTATTTTGGTCATTTTGGCCCCTGGTCAACTGGGGGTCAAAATGGGTTAACCAAAATGTAGTTTATTGTTCACCATATCAGGATTAAGGGTCTAGAAGTGACTAGAGGCTTTGGTGAAGGCTCTAAGGTCAGAAACTTCTATGGGACAGGTCCAGTGGCATAGGCTGTAAATATTTGAAGGTTTTACAGCCTTTGGATTTTGATTTAGTTTTTGAGGTTAGAGACCTCAGAATGGGCTCAAATTTGGAGGGTTGTCTCTAGAGACATGTCCCATCAGTATGCAACTAACAGACTCTGAATCGGAGATCATTTGATTGGTTTTTGAAGTGTTTGAAAATTTGCTGAAAAAGGCTTTTAGGACTTGCCCTTTTAGCCTTGAATTTTGGTTTGGATTTCTAAGATCTGGGTAGATCCTAAGGTCTGGATCTAGGAGAATCCTAGAGTTTAGATTGATTTGGGAATTGAATTAATTTAGGGGCAAGATTGGTCCAAGTGACCTCATACAAAAATGAGGTCAACAGATAATGATAATGAGAGTGAGCCGAGGAGAGTCTTTTCCAATAACGATGAGGTTGTCGAGGTTGTATAATATTTATTTACCACAAGTTATATTACTTTATCTTTCTTAGTGATCATTATATATGTCATATATTTGTGTTCATATATAGTGTATGTTGTCTTTTATGATATAGAAAAGAGTTGTTGATTGCTTTTATTCTAAGTTGAATGGTGAAAAACATTTCCGTAAACTCACTCAGCCTAAGTGAATTTTGATTTTTGTCCACCTAGGGCACTTAGCCTATCCAAGGTTGCTGGTCATTGCTTAATATCATTTAACATGTATAGAAGATGCATGATCGAACCCCCCTGAGATTGATTATCTAGTGATTATGATATAATAAAGATTACATATTTCTCCAATCAAAATTTTATGATTTAATTCACATCCTCCAAAGTTGTTTAACCTATTAGAGGTTAATAATTAAAACATTGCTTGACAACTTTTAACTTGTTTGGAAGAGGTCAGACTAAATAAAACTAGGATTGATCATCTAGTGATTGAGATGCAATAAAGATTGTATATTTCTCAAATCAAGGATTTTAAGATTGGAGTTCATAGTGTGCCTGAAATTATTATTACAATATTACTTGGAAAAGAAGAAAATATAAATAAATGAGTGAAGAAAGTTTTAGTGTATTAAATAATACTATAGTTCTTTGATATAACTTAAGGACATTGAGGTTACAATCAACTTAGACAATACAATCTATATACAACACTTAACTCATAAGACATACAACACCTAAAATAAGTAATACAATTATCCTTTACTTAGAGTTTTACAGAGATTTTTTATATTCCAAGTTTGAAGTAGAATCTTTCAATTTAAGTACTTCAGTTTGAAAGTTCTTGGTTTTACCATGACTGCTACCATGTAAGGACCTTCCCAAAGGGGAAAAAGTTTATAACGCTAAGGGCCCTTTCTATTTACCTCAATGCTATGCAATACTAAATAACCAATCAAGACACATCTAGGTTTTGCCCTTCAATTATAATGACAGGCTATCCATTGATGGTATGCAATAATGTTGAGCATATAAATACCTCTCTTACTTCTAGAAGGAGATCTAAATTTCTTCTGAGTTTATCCTCATTATTATAGAAATTAAAAGTCTAAATACTAAAGCTTGGGACTCTAATATCGACTGGAATAATGGATTCTGTGCCAAAGAAAATATTATATGAGGTTTTACCTTTTGGAGTTCTAGAAGTGGTATGATAAGATCAGAGGATTTTTGGGAGTTCATCAACCCATTACCCCCTAGCCTTCCCCAAGTATGTATTTAATCCTATCAGTATAGTTCAATTTATGATCACCGTCTATCCGTTTGCCCTAGGATGGACTATAAAAATATGCACCACTTGAATATGGAGATCTTTACTAAATGGTGCAAAGATTTTTCCAGTGAATTGAGTTTTATTATCGACAGTGATCTTTGCAAGAATGATAAAATAACATATTATATTCTTCCATATAAATTATTTAGCTTTGACCTCTATGATTTTTGCCATAGGTTCATCCTCCACCCATTTGATGAAGTAATCAACAACCAGGATGATGAATATTTATTATTTGGTAGATAAATGGTCCCATTATATCTATCACCTATTAGGAAAAAAAGATATGGGCTTTGCAATGATGAAAGTTCCGTGAAGAGTAGACGAGTGAGATTGGAATACAATTGACAATTATTGCACTTTTGTGTATACTCTTGAGCATTATGCTTTATTGTGGGCCCGTAAAATCCTTGCCTTATGAGTTTGAAGCTAGTGCTCTTCCCCCAAGTGATCTTTGCATATTCTCAAATGAACTTTCTAAAGTGCATAATTAGCTTTTAAAGGTGGAAGGCACTTGAGATATGATCTAATGATGGCTCATTTGTAGAACTCTACACAAATAATACTGAAAATTGCTACATGCCTTCAAATTTGTGTTGTAAGTATAGGATCTTCAGGTAGTAAAAATCATATAAGAAGGGTAAGATAGGATCGATCCAAGAGTCCTATCTTGGCTCGTCAATCTCTTGTATGACCCAAGGACCTTAGATGCTCATTAAATGTAACTCTTTGATACAATTTCTCTTGTAGAGGTCCTCAATTATTGATGTGGCAAGCTTAGAGAGTGCATCTACTCTCGCATTTTACTCCTGAAGGATAGGGATGATTTGGTACTTCCCTCTATGAACCAAATGTGACTTCACAATCTTACAGTACTAGGCCAATTATGAGTTATATGAGTTAAACTCTCCCTCCACTTGGGAGGCAACCTACTATGAATTATTGTTAATCACCAAGTTATGTACTTCTCAGTAGATGGCCAACCTTAACTCAATAATAAGAGCCCCATACTCAACAACAATGTTTATTGTAGGGAACTTCAATTGAATCCCATATTTAATGGTAGTTTGCTATGGGGAGATCAAAAAAATTCCAACACCAGTGCTAGAACTCCTAGAATTTCCATCGACATATAATGTCCAGTACCAGATAGAAGAAGTATCCAGTGGTTCATCAGAGAAGGGGATGACGCGCTTGACCAAGAAAATTGCAAGTACCTGAGACTTGATATCAGACATAGACAATTAATGGATGCCAAATTCTCCTAGTTCCACCTACCACTTGATTAATCTAATAGATGATCTAGTTTTTGAAGGATATTTTTCAAAGGTAGATTTATATAGAACCCAATTATATGGGCTTAAAAGTACGAGAATAGTTTTCGGGTTAAGTAGACTAATACCAACACTATTTTATCTAATAGTGGATAATGTCCATTTATTTTGGATAATATCTTATTAACATAATAGATAAGACATTGCACATCATTTTCTTCTCGAACCAATATGGAGATGATAGCATGGGTGGAAATAGCAAAATACAAGTAAAACTTTTCTCCCTATATTAGTTTTAAAAGTAGCGGTGGTGATGCTAAATACTTTTTATTGTTGTTCGAAGGATGTGTAAGCCTATTTGAATATTGAACTATGAAAATTGTTGAGTATATTGAAGAAGGGTAGATATTTGTCCCCTGAGAGAGTTAGGATATAAAATAATGATGCAATCCTTTCATCTAGTCTATGGACTTCCTTAACATTTCTTAGGGGCACCATATCTTTTATCTTTGACCTTCTCAGGATTTGCCTCAATCGCTCGATGGCTCCTAAAGAATACTTAACAGGGTTGAGTCATTTATTGTAGCATTGTATCATAAGAAAGCATTGTTGCAAGTCAAAGATATATTAAGATTTTTCAAAGCTTTTCATTTACATATCATCAACATATACTTCCTTAGTGAGATCAATAGGGTCTTTTAAAACCTTATTTATTAGTTGTGGCTCTAGCTCAGAATGACATGACTATATAATAGTATAACCCTTTACCTTTTTGAAAAGTTATTGCCTCCTCATATGTAGGATTCATCTTTATTTGATTATAACTAGAGTATACATCCATGATGCTCAACAATTGATGTACGAACATGTTATCGACTAACTGGTTAATACGAGGAAGCAAAAAAACTATCCTTGGGCTTGCTTTGTTGAGGCTTGTATAGTTTATACTTATTTACCTAACTCTATTAGCTTTTCATACCATGACTACATTCTCCAGCAAAGTGGGATATTGTACTTCACATATAAATCCAGCCTACAAAAGTTTATCAATCTCCTACTCGATTGCTTGTTAGTGATCCAAAATAAAATTCTATTTCTTCTAAATAACTGACTTGCATGTTACGTTTACTTTGAGGTAGTGCACGATTACTTCAAAAAATTCACATACTTTTTCTTTTCCTCTTCCAAGAGAAATGACCCAATATGCACCATTCTCGAAGGGTGCTCATCTAATAGGAGATACAAGTGACGTCCTCCACGGTGGAAGCCTTCTAAGGAATGTCATCATTCCAGTTATCAAGACCACAATGACCCACTAAACTACCCATTACACTTATTACCCTAATATTCCTCTTTATCCCTTCATTTGAAAGTGCTAGGAAAGTAATAAAAGTCATTAAAGGGTTCATATGCGATACTTATTTGATATGGGCTGACATGCTATCATGACAATGACAAAATAATAAAAATGAAATAATTCGCCTAAAATAATGGCTCCTTTGTAATTAAAAGCATATTAAATAGATAAATTTTTCCATTCCATAAAATAAATACTTGTAATTTTTGTGATAACAAAGGAACTGATAGCACAAAAGAAAATTATTAAACTATCAACACTACGAAAATGAAAAAGGCTATATTATCATCACATTCTTGTTATTTAAGTAGGATTAGCTACAAATCTAGTAAACATTTGATTAAAATCAAGCATTACAAGCTTGACATTAAATTATATAATAAGAATGGACAAATTTTAATCAAATGGTGTTCAAATGCAAGCGAGGCTTTGGAGATCAATTTTTGGGTTCTCGAGATTTCAGATTATCAATACAAAGAGCATCAAACTTCTCTACAGACCATTCCTTTCAAGTACTCATCTTAATTAAAGTAAAAAAAAAAAAAATCTAGTGTGATGTTCTACCCATATATATAGTGTATATCTTAGTAAATAAACCCTAGCTATATAATATAGATGTTATTCATTATGGTTGAGAAAAAACTTATATATTCAAAGTTAATAATAAGATCATCAAATTTCTTTAAAATCAAGATTTTTTGTACCCACCTAAAAAGAGATATTGAATGTATTATTGTTTATTATCTCACTTATAAACTTGACAAAATAATAAAACAAAAAACGGTCAAGTACACTACTGCTGTGTACTGAAACATTTCTAGTGATAGAGAGAGAAAGAGCTTATGTCTTAGCTTTAAATGAAGATCCAACATATATAGATATAAAGAGAGAGGCGTGTGAGAGTCATAAGAAACTCCAAAATATTTACGTGAACATCTTGAAAAGGGAAAAAATCATGAGGCTTGGCCTAAGTTAAAATGATTCACTAGTATTTATGGTTGATTACAATTTGTTGATTTGTATACAAATGAAATTTTTTTTTTATAAACTCATACTTGTTCGACACACGAAATCCATAAAAGCTCGTCATCCACAAAGCTCGTGTGATCTCTACACGTTTGATTTTGCATCTTCGAATGTTCCCCATGATCTCCTCTGTTGGTCATTAAATGATGAACAAATGAGAGGCCTCGTCTCTATTTTTTTGCGTACTCAAAAGCTCACGACCCCTCCTCTCTAATCTTGCCCACTGTCGAGCGATGCCCTCCTCTCTTCGGCTCCTTTTCATGCAACAACAGAGATTTCCATTCTGCAAGTCAAAGCCCTAACTCCAACACCATCGATCCGGTCCTGACCCCAATTACCACTTATGTTGACCTCGCCTCTTCCAAACAGCTGGAAGAAGACCTGCTTCGTCTCCATCTACAAGCACTCCGATCCACGCTCTCTCCAAACTTTAATCTTTTATCATATTGAAAACATTTTCTCTAAGCATAATTTACAGTAGATCTTTCAAATCAGTTGACCGTTGAGCGAAACTCTGTAGACATTAGTGAGATGCAGACGACGGGCTTAAAAATTTAAAATGTATTCGATGAAAATGGTGTTCAAATGCAAGCGAGGCTTTGGAGATCAATTTTTGGGTTCTCGAGATTTCAGATTATCAATACAAGAGCATCAAACTTCTCTACAGACCATTCCTTTGGTTTCCCTTCACGGTCTTTTCTTGATTCTGAAGCAATCACAAGAGCTTTAATATGGTGCAGACAAACTCAGACTCTCGGCAATGGAGAAGCACTTCATTCCCGGATGATCAGGCTTGGATTATATCGTTATGTTTATCTTTCAAACAACTTGATATCTATGTACGCTGGCTTCAACCTTTATGACGATGCAGCAAAGTTGTTCGATGAAATGCCTCAAAGGAATGTGGTAACGTGGACAGCTTTGATATCATCATATTCTCTTGCGGGAAATCCAGCTGAAGCTCTAAAAATGTTTGTGGAAATGTTGGATGGCAGATTGGAAGAGCCTAATTGCTATACTTTCTCTGTTGCCTTAAAAGCTTGTGCAAAGTTAGGGGATCTTGACATGGGGAAGTGGGTGCACAAACAAATTCAAAAATTTCAGTTGCAATTTGATACTGCGCTGATAAATGCAGTCATTGATATGTATGTTAAATGTGGCAGTCTGGTAGAAGCTAGGAAAATATTTGATATGAAAATTTCTCTCAATTCTGCTTCATGGAATACCATGATTTGTGGTTATTGTAATGTGGGGGAAATGATTGAGGCAGAGAATCTGTTTTGTGAAATCTCCATGCCTGATGCTGTCTCATTTAACACCTTGATTATGGGATTTGCAAGTATGGAGAATCCTAAAGCATTACATTATGTTACTTTGATGCACAAACATGGATTTAAGCTTGATTGCTTTACCCTACCTTGTGCTCTAAAGGCTTGTGGTAGCATAAGTGAGAGTGGAATGGGAAAACAACTCCATAGCTACATCATTAGATGTGGCTTATGTATGGTATCATCTCTCATTAACATGTATGGAAATTGTGGCCATGTAGATGCTGCAGTGAAGTTGTTTGATGAGTGCTCTAATTACAACTTGTCACTTGTTGACAGATTGTCCCATCTGAATTCAATGCTTTCTGCCTATGCTAATAATGGATACGACAGCTGTGTTCTATATCTGCTTTCAAAGATTCATAGTTCAGAAGTCGAGCTTGATACATTATCCCTCTCGAGCGCTTTAAAGGCTTGTATTAACTTGAACATTATCAGAGTTGGGCTTCAGGTGCATGGGTTAATAATTATCAAAGGATACCATGTAGATCATGTTGTCGGAAGTATCCTAGTGGATCTTTATGCAAAATGTGGACAATTGGAAGATGCCGTGAAGATATTTTTTGGGCTTCACAGAAAGGATTTAGTTGCATGGACTGGATTGATAACTTCGTGTGTTCAGAAAGGTATGAACGAGTTTGCATTGGCTGTATTTAGGGATATGATAAGTATTCAATGTGAAGTAGACCACTTCGTTGTCTCCATTATTTTAAAAGCTTGTGCAGCTCTATCATGGCTTCAAAGTGGTGAACAGCTCCATGTTTTATGCATAAAGGGTGGGTTTGAAATGGAGAGTGTTATCGTTACTTCTCTCATTGATGTATATTCTAAGTGTGGTCACATAGAATATGCTCTGAGATTGTTTGAAGCTTCAACTAAGAAGGACATAGTCTGTTGGACCGGAATAATTGTGGGTTGTGGGAATAATGGAAGAACTGATGAAGCGTTTCAGCTCTTTAATCTGATGTTGGAGTCGGGGGAGCAGCCAAATGAGATTACATTCCTGGGTGTTCTCTCTGCTTGTAGACATGCTGGTTTAGTCAGCCATGCAAATAGTATTTTTAAAGCCATGGAACAGAAGCATGGATTAAAGCCGTTTTTAGAGCACTATTGTTGCATGATAGATATATATTGCCGTGCTGGGTTGTTTGATGAAGCTATGCAGTTGATTTCAGGAATGCCTTATGAGCCAGATGAAAAAATATGGAATTCCATGCTAGGGGCATCTGTGATGCATCAGAATGTATCCATGGGTAGATTTTCTTTGAGTAATTTGCAGAAGTTTTCTAGAAAAGATGCATCAGGATTTGTTTCTCTCTCAAATGTTTATGCTGGCCATGATCTTTGGGGCCGTTCAGCTGAGATGAGGGAGGTCGCCAGAAGTTTAAGCTTGAAGGAACCTGGAAGAAGCTGGACTCAAGCAAGGAATTAGGAGAATTTATTACGTGCTGATTATGTATGTAAGTGGTCTACATATGGATAACACGAATACACTGCTGTGTATTCATCGTGTACTGGAAAAAGGAGTACACAACGAGTACATCTTGTAAGGAGAAATTATTCAGTGCAGAGGCCGGATGCGCCGTTAGAAGACCAATCAGAATGTGCCACGTCAGTGTTATCGAGCTGCGTATAGAGCAGTTCTGAGCCGTGGTACCAAGCACAGGGGTGTGTGTCTCATTCTGGTTGGACTCTAGATGGCATTTGATGTTCGCACAGAATAATTAATTGCTTGTAAGACAGATGGCTTTGTATGTCAAGTTCCTTCATCAACATGTGAATTTATGGAAACATTACTTTGTTTTTCCTTTTCAAGTTGATCGAGTTTTATCGCAAATACTCTAACTACTGCCTTATGATGGAATACCCTCACTCACATGGAGACACAGCATTTCACTAAAAACATTACTTAGCTAAGCAGCTTTTTTTATTTAATCAATATTCATTTAAAGAGTTTTTTTTATTCCCGTCAAAAAGAATTCTGAAACTTCGAGGAAATCCTCTATTCTTTTAAGTTATTTTTTGAAACAAAATCCAGGAATTAGTCATATAGTAAGTTGTACTGATATTTTGTTATAAAGTAGCATGCATTTTCACACATTCAGGACACGACATAAGTGAGATATGCCTCTAACACATATCATGTCGATCATACACGTTCAATTAAAAAAATGAACGATTTATTTGACATGCAAGTTAGACATGTATGCATGTCTCTAACATGTTCAACACACGTGTACTTGAATCACTAAGTTTAAATACTTAAACCTCCTATTGCTCATTACTTAGTCTATTTCCTACATCGAGATGCAAACCCAGCATGTACACACCTCAAGTCCATTACTCACTTATCCCGTGTTCGCATTATTGCACATAGGTGAACTTCCATAGGTATAACCTATGACGCACTGATAACGACATAAGCATATGAGCATAACATAACACAAACATGAGAGACGTCTAATTGTTTATAATTTCTTTTGCATTTCTTCAGCCCTATACGTCTTTAAAAATGAAATAAATATGATAATTGACGCCCAAAAAGTAGATGAGGCAACAAGTGAATCGCAAGCTAGAGGCTTCTCCATATGGGGTTTCTTGGTAGATGTGGGTATTCATGTGAACTTATTCTTTGTTTGGTTTTATATCCGGTCTGATTTTTACAACATTGGTAAATAACATCTATTTTGTCTCTAATACATACACACTACTTATTCCTACTTGGCAAACTTTTTCTTCATTCAACCCAAAGGTTAACATCACTTGTCGAACCTAAAATATCATATTCAAAATAAAATTAAGGTATCTTATTTAAAGAAAACACACATGCAATCTAATTGCTTCCCTTTAGCTCTTCTGATATGATATATGCAATGTTAGTTAACTTATATGTAAATATGAAGAAGATGGAAGAACTTGACCATATTAATTAGATTGAATTTTGTTGCTTCTTTCAACCCATTATAAAGTTGGGTTATGGTGGTACCCATAAGGACGGCATAAATTAGGGCATTGTATAAAGATTTAGGTCATTCATCATGCAAAAATGACTATGAAAATTCAGGGAAGAACATAATCTATTTAAAACTATAAGGGAATAATTATAAAGCTTTATTTAATATCACTTGATGTGCAATTGGGCCATACCAATCATGGGAGTAAATTTTTTTTTTATAAATTATTTGATTTTTCGACTAATCTCCTCAACTTATTTGGGAAATCTAATTTTTGAAAGCCCTAAACTTAATTTTATTTTCATTTGTAGTTGGATAAGCCATCAATCTAAGTAATAGTATTGGTGTATGCTTTTAAGCGCTTAATGGTGTTCAGGCAAATACTAAGAGGCACCTAATGCCCTCAGCATTAGGAAGCCATATAGTGCCCAGCACTTTTGACAACACTAGTGTAAAGCAACTTTTTTCCTTCCAAGCTCTATTGAACATCGTATTGCATGCGTCGAGTTCACATCAAATGCTATAGCTGCTCACCCTTCACCTTGTTTCAATGCTTGAATTTAAAAAGACGCCAAATAGAGACACCAGTAATAACTCAGTATCTCTTATTTCATACTGGGTATGTAGAAGTCACATCTACGTCTTCAATATTATATATTCATCACATGAATATCAAAATATTTAGAAACAAAAAAACTAGAACCTTATAAAACTTTGTTACTCTATTTAACTTACCGGAACAAAAAGGCCAAAAAAGAGGAGCAAGATCTATTATACCATGGACTAAAAGAAAGCAATAATGAAATAAGAAAGAAAGCAGATGCACACTTCATCTATATTTTTTTAAAACAAGTCCTCAACAAATTAATAAAATAAGAGCGAATGTCCTTTATAATAAGCATACTTTTAGTCTTTGCTTGCTATCTTTATCCCAAAAGTTGAAAGCTCCATCGGATCCAGCAGTAGCAAATGTATGATGTACCTACAACAGCATATCAAAACCAGAAACCATAAGCTAAACACCTTAACTGCCTAAAACAAAGTATCAATATAATGGAAGGGCAAATAGATTTTGGTTAGAAACAATAATCATTTCAAGAAAAAAATAACAGGGAGCCAAAAACCTGGCGTGCATTGGGAAAACACTAAAATGTCATTTGCAAGGCCTAGACAACCAAAGCCCTCAAGATGTAAATAGCATAAAAAATTTTAAGAAAAAATTGAACTCTAATTGTTCTAAGTTTAAAGAAATATGGACACCCGTCTATTATTTAGCATTTTATAAGACCAAGAATCAAACATCAGAAATGTAATTCAGAGCCCATGAAGAGTATTGAGCTAGTCGTAATATGGAAGTAGGTCACCTGTTACCGAATTACATTTTGATAATGCTCAAAGTTCAATTTTGCTCGATAACGAATGGAATTTATATTAATCGAACACGCGCTGAAATATTTTAAGACAGCAAGGGCATATACATGCATTACCATTATTGATTATACCTTGTAAGATTTGCAATGAATGTTTCTAGCTTATAATAGCACTTAAAGAGCCTGGTTTGAACCTTATTATAACACTGTTTAATTAATATGACCCAACACCCATTACCAATATTGTATCTTTCCCCCAAATTTCTAATACAATTGGACTTTGATCAGGTAGACCAACTTTCCATGGTTAATAAATTTAAACACAAACACATTCATGTATGCACACATTTATCTGTGAGCACCTACTTATATTGAATATAGAGAGATATTTATTTTGCAAATATAATCTAACTACTTTTATTGCGAAATGTCAGCTCCGCACCTTATCTTTATTACATAGCCAAACCCCATTTGCCCAATACTAAATCAGATGAGGACCGAACCATTTTGGGTATCATAGAAAAGGAAACTACAAGCTTGCTAGTTTGTTCACTAATAAATCTAAGATTTATAATCTCAAATAAGTTATTTCATACATTTTTTCTTTAATTATATGTATATATTCACGATTAATTGAACTTCTTCAATTTATGTACCTCATGTTTATGTTAAACTCATGCACTGCTTCTCTTTCAAATTCTGAGGGATAGATGCAAAGAGTTAGATGCTTGACTAAACTTGGCTGCTTAAGGTCAGGTTTGTGCTACTTTTGTCTGTTGTCAAATATCAATAGCATGTCGAGTAAATTTGTCAATTTTTCTCATGAGACTTAGTTTCAACTTGTCATAAAAGATAGCAAGGCTGAAAATTTTCAAATTATGGGAAAGAAAACCAACCAAACCAATAAGATAATCTATGTTAGAAGCAGTTGTAGGCACTCAAGTGTCATTGGGATATTACTTCCGCAAGAAAAAATGGATGGCCCACTTCCAGAAGCCTTCTCTGTATATATGAATACACTTGTAGACCTCCAACTAATTCGCCAAATTGACATTTGAAGTGTCCAATTAATTAGCCAGATTGACAGTATGCACACAAAAATTGTACCAATTAGGACGCGCTTTGGTGATCCAAGAGATACTAAGTGAGGGATTCTTTTTCTAACCTAACCTTCCCAAAGGCAAGTTAGAGTTGATATCGAGTCACGTTCAAGCAAATTTGTTTCAACATGAAATAAAAAATTTTAATCACAACTAAAGTTTAAACCAAAAATTTATTTAAGTCGAGTCAATTCAACTTGAAAGCTTCAATTGAGAATCAGATGGAAGCTGATTTTGGGTCTGCACAAAATTTCTTTTTATCTACTATTTTAGCCAATTTCATTTAATATACTATATACATTATAAAGTATGTATATATTGACATTTCTATTCATATTTCAAGTTGATTCCAACAATATTCAAGCAAGTTGGGTGCAACATGAAATCAACTCAGCTCGAATTTCAATCGAGTTCAAATTAAGTGAAAATTTAGGTAAATTTTGAGAAATTTTAAGTTTTGATGATTTTTACCAACTTTACCACCAAATCATTGCCAAGGACAAATGAAAAAAGACCATTGAAGAGGCTGGAGTGTATCCTAATCAAGATAGTGGTGCACCTTATCTCAATAAATCCAAATTTATAGCTTAGAGAACTAGCCATTTCAAGTCTTTCTCAACCAATCCTTTCTAACAAAAAAAATGAATAGAGTTAACTGTACTCTCACAACGGTAGTATAAGGATGCCTGACAAAAATATGATTAGCACTAAGCATTTTAAGCATTCAATTAGCCTTTTTAGATAACAGGGGTTGACAATGACACCTTAATATTATATTAGTTGAAGGTTGATTCAAACTAAATCTCCATAGAAAAGTTCAGTATATTGCCAGCAGTAGCCTTTCTAATCCATCTTAGCATCTCAGCTTCAGAAGAAAGAAGCTTAAACAACTGACAACTCATCATATATCTTAGGCGCCAACTTGAAACAACTAGTTGATCCTCAAATCAACTTTTCTAGGAATGTATGAACTGGAATAAATATATTCTTCTAATCAACTAAGGGATTATGATCACATTCACTCTTTGTATAGGAACTAGATCAAGTAACGCATGCATATCAAAGCTTGCTAGAAACAACGTAGCACCGCATAGAGAAGGGAACACAATAATGCAGTCGGCATTATGTATGAACGACTCAAGTCAAGAATCAACCTAGAAATGGTTCATTGCACATGAATTTGTTTTATAGAAGCAACATGCACCTACTTCACATAAAATATGTAATGTTCTCAAAATCCTCATCTGTTCTGGGCAGCAAGGTGACCCTGATATGCTAGTCAAATATTACTGTGAAGTAAAAAAAAAAAAATAAAAAAGTCCAATTTTTCTGTCAATAGAGCATTCTAAGTCATACCTAATAAGCTTCAGAAGTAAGAGGCTTAGCCATATCATGGATAATCTAAGGTTAAAAACTGTGAGTTCTAGTAGATCCTTAGATCATTTTTCAGAAATGCATAAGCTGAAATAAATATGCCCGAAAATTCTACTTGCCAACTCAGACACAGTTAGCGAAGTTGACATCAATTTGGTCCAAGACGCTAACACGTAGTATTGAAAGAAGTTGGAAATAAAGTTGCGCGCGATTGTGGAACAACAATCCATGAGTCATTGGTCCGAAAGCATAGTGTCAAGGAAGCATTAGTTAATAACCACCGAAACTTAAGCGAGGGCCAAAGCCATTGGTAATGTTTGGTTGCATCACTTCTACATCACTATCTTAAAATGTTGGTTAGCCTTCTCAGTCTCTTGCAGCCTCTTGGACAACACCGTAGGCACTGATAACTTTCTACTTAGATTAGAATAGTGAAACCAATCAAAGTGATTATACCAGAAATTGGAAGTACTCGCGCAAAAGAGTTTCAAATCATTTATCTCAAACTTCAGATGAAGGCTTAAGCATTTCTACAAATCGCGCATTCTTCGAGTTAGTAAGGAAACAATAATAGAGTTTTATTTTTAATAAATTTGTGATGTAGACAAGAGATATAGGGAGCCTTATATCTCTTGACACAAAAGCACACAAGAAGAAATCTGACACAATGAGTAGAACTTAAAACAAATTTATTAATAAACGCTAACACCAAAACTAGACAAAACCAACAAAAGATGCTAAAGATTTTAAGAAATAAAAAAAATAACGCTATCTCTCTGACAAACCGTCAGAGGCGCGGTTTGTCCATGAGCACGTAGTGCGCATCGGAATTCGTTAGTTAAATAGTAAAAGTAGCATAGAAACTACGGCAAACCGATGGGTCCACCACTAGCGAAAGCGTGTCACGCAAATGCTCAAATCACTCAAGATACGACACCCTAAAGTGCGTTTCACTACTTGAGAAGACTTCGATAAATATTGGGTCAGGTGGGCAACTTTGCTGGAGAGTACGAAGAGCATATAGAAGGCTGCCGTAGAGAAAAGGGTGGAAAGAGCGCTGGATTTCCGGAGGCGATGAGAAGAAGGTGGAAAGAGCCGAAGGATTTTCACGAACTAAAACCCGCAGGTTATTAGGTCAATGCTCACAATATCAACTCCACATTTCTTCACAACATCGCTTCTCATAAGTTATATGGCAAGAGAGAGGTTAAGTGTGAAGAGTCACACAGACTTGAATTCTCCATAAAACCAAGCATATAGACACTAGAAATCTTCCCCCCATGCTCACGGATAGATCACCCAACAGACCAACAGAACAGGAGTCAGCTGAGACGAGGGAAACCGCACGGACCAAGAGCAAAGGCCAAGCGAAACGGGCCCGGGGCACGAAAAATATGAGGCCAGCCGTTTTGAAATCCCAAGGAGGCCATTCACGGAAGAAACATGCACCCTTTCTATTATTTAATGCTTAGTTCAGCCACAGTTAAAGCGCAGCCACGGTTTCCCAGAGAGACAAGAGAAAGGGGAAGGACGCAAGGCCACTCCAAAAGTAAAGCTTCATAATGATGGTACCTTTTGGATATGTATTGAGCTACTACAACTTCAGCTCGAGCACTTAGAGAAGATCTCTCAAAAAACCAACTGCTCAAAACAGCAAGACCACCGTGAACGCCGAGCAGCCAGGACCAATCGATATGCCCGTCAAACCAAAACGTCTCAAAGCCTTATGCATACCTTACCATGCTGATCATTGGATTGCTTCCACACTATTGATAGCGAAAAAGCTAAAGAAACAAAATTACCACTATGTTTCATAAATAATAAGTACACAATTCTTGTAGCATCAATCTTATGCGAACTTCCACCTAGGACAAGCTGGTGAGATTAAGAGAAAACCAGTTCTTTTTTCTTTTTTTTAAGGGACACCAGTTTTATGCATGCATAGTCATTAAGGAATAATAACAGCAAGCAAGCATGTGTTGAGTATCCTCTATCATCATTGGCAATTCTTTCAACTCCAAAGGAAAACAATGTAGTATTGCAACACTTGAAAAAAAAGGAAGGGCAAACAGCATATGAATCAGACGTTAACAAACGGAACCGAACACTTGACATGGGTTCTTACAGGGATGGCAATTTAGATGAATTTAGCGTGCAAATAGAATTTCATTGTCCGCTCTGTGGCATTATATATGTAAAGTTTTGCCTTGTGATGCATCATTGAGGGTCTGACACACCCACCCTTCCTCTCTATGAGATCACCTGAAAACATTGAAAATCAAATTATAGTTTGTTCTCCTCATTCAGTGTTGAAAATATACGCGTTTTTTAGTGCGAGATCTCTACAAGAATATTATGCTGCTTTTTTTACTCATTTTAATCTTCATGTCTTCGTCTATTCAGGGAGCAGCGAAGAGTGGTGTGCAATAGATCGGCGGATATGGCATGAACAAATCATGATTTCATCAGACAAAACCATTGAGGTAGCTCAAAAACGGATGCATACGGCCAAATTATGGCAAGAGAGCAGGTCAAGTAGGGTTTCAATAAAATTTCTTGATTCAATTTCTGGAGCTCAGGCAAACAAAAAGCATAGTCAAGAAGTTCATGTGCGTCGATTTGCCCGTTATTAAACTCCATGGATAATCTCAAATTTATATATAATGTGCCCCAACTTCTAAGCATATTAATGCAGATGAACATGCAAATAAACCATCAAATATAATACCATGTGCTGTTTTACTAGTACTTTGGTATAACATATAACTATAAAAAGCGCATTTATGGAAATAATAATGTTTTTGCACTGATGGTGAGTTTATTCACTCTATCAAGCAGCTAGTAAAGCAGAAGCCTGAGGTAGAATTCCATGCCAAAGAACAAAAATTTTACTAGAGCTGGTCTATTTACATCAATTCCATTATTGGCTTCTCATTTCCCATTCACACTGAACTAGGTATATGCCCTGCCATTCAAATTATTTCTGTCAATGATTATCTAAAATGAAGTGTACTATTCTGTTTATATTTGGGATTATATTATTTCTTAAACTAATATGCTATATTTCTGATTTAATATTAAATCTAGTGGATAACCAACACCAAAAAATGTAAACATCAATGAATAAATACTCTAATCAAGTAGAAGTTTGATGGGTCAAGAGTTGCTATACTGGGGACTGTTTGTGCTCTCGAGGACATCGCCACACATCCCTCTCTTGTTATAGGAGTTTCATGGCACAGCTATTGAAGGACATTCAGGAGTTTAGAAGACATATCATAGACTGGCAACGGAGCTATACCGGATGGGCTATAGAGAATTTGGTGGCAAGTTGTGATGTATGCCAGAGACACAAATACCTGGCTATGGCTCTAGGTGGTCTTCTACAACCTTTGATGACATTACTCGAGGTTCGGGAAGAGGTGACTATGGTCTTCATTTAAGGACTACCTAGATCTAAAAGGTTCACTGTGATCCTAGTGGTGGTGGACCAATTGAGCAAATATGCTCATTTCATTCCCTTACACCACCCATACACTGCAAGCTGAAAACTTTGGCTCGACGAAGGAATGAGAAGCTCTCCCCTCGCTACTTTGGGCCCTATAAAGTAGTGGAGCGCATTGGCGCAATCGCATATCGCCTATGGTTGCCACCAACCTCAGCCATCCATCCCGTACTTCATGTTTCGCAACTAAGACTAGCCATTGGAAACCACACACCCTCGCACGCACTACCGGCCACACAGTCAGGGGATATGGAGGTGCTATTGGAACCACTTGAGATGAAAAGGATGTGCCAAAGAGACAAGGGGATCATGAAGGTGTTGATAAAGTGAAAGGATTTACTATAGTATGAGGCGACATAGGAGCCCTACAATACCATCCAAAATCAGTTTCCCTCTTTCCACCTTGAGAACAATGTGACTTTTTGGGAGAAGAGTATTGATGAAGTAGCTGGAAGCATAGCTACCAAGGGAATTTTTATTGCCTCAAATAACCTGACGTAGAGCTACGTTCGGCATACCCTAATCAAGCGCCACGTAGCAGCCTCATTTACGCGGTCCCGACCGGCGAATATTTGGTTTATGGCACGTGCGGATTTTGAATTTGACGGCCCGACCAGCGGACCCGAAAAATACCCGGCGGACCCGAAAATTATGTATAATTTTCAAATAAAGATCACCGTCTTTCACTGCAGTCATCATTTGCTTGCATATACGAAGTTTTCTTTCCGGCGATACTTCATCTTCTTCCAAGTTCCAAGCTCCCCGTATTTGCGTTTCAACTTCTTTCGGAGATACAATGCCTCAGGTTAGTTTCTTTTTTGAAAAACTAGGTACAACTTGGTATTTGCTCGGTATTGCTAGGTATTTCAAACATATCCAAAAGGTGATGAGATGTTGTTCGGCTCGTCAAGGATTTAAATAAACGCACATGCGAGAACCCAAAAAATAGCGGGTCGGGTCGGCGACTTTTCTTCATGCTACGTGGCGCTAAAAAATTGGTGGCCGAACGTAGAGGAGCGTAGGTTCACCGGGCCGAATAAAAGTTCCTTCGGCTCCTTTTCATGCAACAACAGAGATTTCCATTCTCCAAGTCAAAGCACTAACTCCAACCCCATCGATCCGGTCCTGACCCCAATTACCACCAATGTTGACCTCGCCTCTTCCAAACAGCTGGAAGAAGACCTGCTTCGTCTCCATCTACAAGCACTCCAATCCACGCTCTCTCCCATCTCCTCTCTGTACACAAGAGCCCCTACCTTGCGAAAGCCCTATCCACACTTCACCTAAAAGCAATAAGCCCAATTCACCCATCGGCCTCTTTCGATAATGTTCCTTCCTTATTGAATCGAAAGCAGCGATGGGAGTTCACTCAACGTGAAGGTAATTGTCTTCTTCCTTCAATGCGCTTCTTCCACCAAATCTCTGGGCAAAAGAGCGGAACATAGGGTTTTAACTTGTAGGATTTAACAGTTCCCTAATCCTGCTAACATAAATCCTACTCAAATCTAGCATAAATCTCATAACTAAATAGCCCTTTTATTATTATTATTATTATTATTATTATTTATGATTAATTATAATCGATAGTAATTAGCTATCATTAGTTTTAATTAGTTATCATTAATTGTGATTAATATATATTAATTATAGTTAATTAATCTCAATAGTAATTAGCAATAATTAATTTTAATTGATCATTATTAATTTTAATTAATCATTATTAGTTATGATTAATTATTATTAATTTTAAGTAATTAATACTAACTATAATTAATTATAATCAATTAGAGTTAATTATAATTAACTATGATTAATGACTATTAATTATAGATCATTATTGATAATTATGATTAATCATTATTAATTATAATAATAACCAAAAGGAGAAGAAGAAAAGAAAAATATGTCGCCTCGATCTATGAGCCCCTCAACACCGACATCACTATCGTCACCCCTGTGCAAGATATAAAAGGTATAAATCTCACACTCGGCGTGCGTAATGCACTGGGAAACCACCTATACATGCTTTTCTTAGTGTGGTAGGAGAGAACCAGGTGTGACACTTGCAACGAGGCTGGTAGGCCTTGTACACATTTTTTAGCGTGGTGGAGAGCACTTTAAGTACATGTACGCACCTCAGTACCTGCGCGGAAAAAAATTTGTATTTCAAAGCAGATACCCCTGAAGACCGATGCACTTCTTGGCATGGTGGGATTGAAGATTGCGACTGTGGTGTCACCCGACACCTACCATACATGCTTTTCTTAGCTTAGGCGGGAAGGTCAAGCTCCCTAAAATTTTCATAAATGGGGGAGCTGGAATGCTGTTAAAATTCAGAGTGAAGATGCACATGATTAAAATAACAGGAGACTTGATTCAAACTGAATAGCAGTGAACTGTATTTGAACTGAACAACAGAGAACTTGACCCTAAATTTTCTAAAATGCATAATTAAAAATGCAAATATTAATTGATGATTTGATGCATTCAAATAAGTACAAATCAATAAACAGGGGACTCATGGTGGGAGACCTTCAAACATTAATAACTTACAAGCAGGATATGCTTATTGCATAATATGCAAGCATATTCTACATGTAATAGTAAAAGACTAATATGCAAGAAACTTTCAGCTTGCAGATTGAAGTAATGACATTTTTAAGCAATAGCAAAAGGTATATCATATACACAACATATCAAATAAAAACGACACGTGACAATAAGCACTGAATGCATCAATGTCCTAAATCAGCATCAACATCTTATATACAACTAATGTCATTGAAGATGATCTATCACGTACATCCAACATGACCACCATGAATAGAAGCTGATGGTATGGACATCTACATAAAACTGTAGGAGACCTTTCATGCACATAATAAGTCATACAAAATCAATAGTAGACAATGAGAAATGAATGTAACAATGCTTTGCAGTCAATATCAACAGCTTGAAAATAATTGATGTTATAACAAATAAGCGCAATATGCTGCCCATGAATGAGGGTGGAAGGCATGATGCAAGTACAAGGATATCCTTACAAGCACATTAAAGGCAATTGCAATAAATGTACAAGTAGAAAACCTACAAAATGATGGTTCATATGCAAGTTTGATATGATACCAGAATTATGACTCTCATATAAACACATTTAAGATGATTGTAGTGGATTCATAAATAGGGGATATATGATGTGATAATACATGCACAAGGTGAAATCAAAAGCTTACTATAAATAGGGACTCCTGTAAGAAATTATGGGAGATAGACTATGCACAGTAGTCCATCCACGGATGATGATGAGAAATATGCAATAGACATTAAATCATCCATACAACCAATAATTATGTAAATGTATTGACCCCTCATAATCAAGAATCTAACAAATCAATGTATAAGGGTATCTAGCAAGTAAAAAGGATAAATATGCAGTGAATAGTAACTTGCCAACTGACATGCATAAGGGAAATCAATGGTGAATGTGATTCAACTGCTAGCCCACTTCTATATGCAGCTGAAGTACTTAGCCCACTTGTAAATGATAATGTCACTTTTCTGTTTATGCATGAAACATATAATAGATGTTGGAGCATTCATACAATCAATAGTGACCCATCATCAAGCAAGTGCATCGACAGCTACTAGCAAGAGTAAAAAATGTACAAAAGGTGCAAACACCTACGAGCTACTGTAGGAGATCCGCTTCACCCGATACATGCTGTCAACCAAAAAGTATATGGAAATTAATAATAAATGCATGTCAGTGATAGTCAACAACAACATGTAGATGAGCACGCTGGATGTGCAATGATTGTAAAAATACCTTTATTAGCAACGAAAATAAAAAATCTGCACAAGCTCCCTGCATATGAGCATACTAATTCACCTGTAAAAAATAATGCTCTTTATATGCGCCTACAACAGCGACGATTGAGATGCTGTGAGTGTGGCATATCCCCTATAAGTATAGAAGCATGCTCACTCTACCAGGGCTAAAATTTTTATTTAAAAAGTACAACTAAGTACTCCAATTGATAACTTCAAATTCCTTGATAATGATAATTAGGTATAAAGGCAACTTAATCTATGAAAGAAAACCTATTGATATGTTATCAAAGGAAGACACATATTATGACATGAAGCATACATAATTGAATGCTTCTATAGAGTTAAAGATTGATCAGTTGAAGAGGTGTTTCATATTATCATTTCTATAAGATACTTAAGACTTCCACCAACCGCAACTATATGCAAACTGCTACTAGAAATGCTTTGATCTACTACTAGCAAGAAGTCCTAATTATGACACTAAGCATACAAACTTGAATGATTTTATAAAGGATTCTATAGAATCGAATAATGAACACTTGAAGAAAAAAATGTCTCATTTTATCATCTCTTTAGAAATACCGAGGCTCCCAAAAATATGCCGCTCTATTCTATTGAAGATGTGGGGATCAAGCCTCACAACCCGATGTCTTGCCTATGTTCCACAATACATAGAATGGGCCCCTCAAGTATACTATTCTGGAGCCATAAAAGAAGTTTCCATGTACCATGCACATATCAAATATTAGGATGTCATTGAGATGGTAAAGACCTTCCTTAAATGTAATATGTTTGTACTTTGAGGAGACTACTTCATCATAAATTGAAGATGAGGAATCTAATGATACATCAGTCGAGCATTTGGTCTCCTCGGATTGTGACCTCAACAATCACAAAAGGGCTTCATGTTATTTGAATGTCATCATCTAGTCTGAGCAAGAACTAGATGACTTGTAGATATGATCTTTCAAAGAGTAAGAAAAGCGAGCCTATATTAAAATAATGAGGTATATTTATGCTATTATGAATGCAATGCTATGATTCTCCTATTTTAAAATAAAATTTGGCACATTTTTTAAAGTGTTTATTTTTATAATCGGTAATCACAAAATACCCCTTTACACTACATGAAAATATTTTAAAATGCCCCTCATACACGTATTACATTATGCATGATAATTTATTTAAAGATGTAATCCAACATCACGTGATGTATTTAATTGTAACGAAGGCATTGCATCTACTTGTTAATATGTTGTATATGCAAGTGTTATAACATGCAAAATACATTATATGGGCATGTCATTCGACATTGAAAGTATATTTTAAAGTGACAACTTGCATGAATTTGTAGGGTGTTGATGATTTCATTCTAGCATGTTGTTAGACATTGCTACTACACCCCAAAATAATTTTCAACATATTTTTGTAATATGATGAGTGTTTCATTCTGGCATGTTGCCTCGACATTGCTATTGCATTAAAAAAAATGACCTCCTACATGTATTTCTAGGATGTAGAGGGTTTCATTCAAGCATGTCATTTGATGGTGCAATCATAATTGAAAATAACCTCTTGCATGCAATGGCAAAAAGTAGAGGGTTTCATTCAAGCGTGTCTTTTGACATTACAATTACACTCCAAAGTATTTTCCCGTATGTATTTGTATTATGTAGAGGATTTCACTCTAGTATATCATTTGACACTATAATTAAATTTTAAAAAAAATATTATTATACACATATGAATAAATCTTACAATATACACATAACAGTATATACCTGCATGGGCCCCAACGAGCGTGTAATAGATATGCACATGATGTATGAAGATGCTATGTAGGTCAAGAAATAAATTTAGATTTAAACATGATCCTCTATTGGTAAATAATAGTGAGTCAACAAGGTTCAATCAACAAGAAAAATCACGCATAAAAACCCCTATGATGTCCATGTTAATAGAAAATGTCAAGTAGAGGGGACCTCAAAAGTTAAAAAATTGCCATCCAAATTCCTACCAAAATTTAAATATCTAAAAATACCATAACCAAAGATATTTAAAATTAAAACTAATCGTTAAATACTTAAAGTAAAATGTACATCCACACTCTGCAATAGTTTACCTAGGTAGATAAATATGAAAAGTACTTCAGCTCACAAAGAGCTAATATTTGATCGAGAATATCACTAAGACTCATTCAGAAACAGTCTCTTACCAATGAGAATGTGGCATTGGTCTTCTGATAAGTGGTTCGGCCGGATGACTTCCCAAATAACCAATGGTTTGGCTGGATGGCTCCTCTTGGTCAACTTTTATGACCACAACCCTCAAACCTAATCACTTATTCGAACGACTCCATTATTTTATGGTTATGGGCAAAGCCCATATGCTCTCTAATGGTATTAAATCCTTGAGATATAAATCAATATGATATGATCAATAAGGCATAAATCCATGTATTATCTAAGGTGGATGAAACTTATCCCATTAGATAAATATTCAACCCATGTTTATAAGGTTCCCTAGGATGAAGAAACCACTGGCTTCCAATAAGGATACTTCTGTCAGGTTGGGTTGACTACTTCCTTTGACTAAGTAGACCAGAGAGCACAATGGCTCAGGATAACTATGAAAATGGTGAAATTTTCAATTTTGAATATACAATTTCCAAAAACATAACTTGTGCGGGCAATAGTGGTTAGAATGATAATAATCGATAAATGATGGTGTTCTGAAGGATTGTAGTCGACAGGTGGTGGAGGTCATAGGGTCAACATGAGATATTGGTTTATATGAACAATAGTGCATGGGCTATGGAGGTCAGAGTGACTATAGTTGGGGGTGAAGATGGTCAGAGGGATCATAGTCAATGGGTGATGGTGGTTGAAGGGTCTATAATTAGCAAGTAATGGTGGTTGAAGTTATTATAGTTGGTAGATGATAGTGATAAAAGGGACCATAGTCAACGGTTAAAGGTGGTTGGAGGGACCCTAGTCAACGGGCAATTTTGGTTAGAAAGACCTTAGTTTGTAGGCATCAGTGATCAGTAGGATTGTAGTTAGTGGTCAATGGTGGTATGAGGGATCATAGTTAGGAGGTGGAAGAAATCAGTTGTCGGACGGAAGCCCAATGATGATTAAGTGAATGTTTGACGGTGGTAGGTAGCTGGGTGGATGTTCGGTAGTGGTCGATGGATAAGAGGTAGTTCAATGACTGTCACCAACATGGTGGTAGTCAGGCTATGGTCAAGCTAACGTCCTGTGGTGATTGATGGCTGGGTGGTAATCAGATGCAGTCGGAGGTTAGGTGGTGGTCAAAAAACAACCAGGTGGAAGTTTAACTGTGGTCGGTGGTCGGCTGGAAGTTCGATGGTGTTCGGCAGCTATGCAGTGGTCCAATGATGGTTAGGTGGAATTTCACCGACGTTGATGCTGGAGCTCTTGAAGACTCGTAGCTCCCTCTAATTTCTAGGTAAAGGTCTCCCCTCATGTAGAGAGTGGGAGTCTATTTATAGATTTTCATGAGTGCCACACCCTATAAATGTAGAGAATATTTAAGGTAGGTTCTGAGTTCCCCATCGGATGGACCATATTGATTCCAAGATCAAAGATCATGCTTCAAGTGTTTAAGTGCCATAATGATATAAAAAAATTTAGTGATTTTAGGTTCATTGGATTCATCTCACTAAGCTACTCGATTCCACTAAAAGCATGTTGTATTTGGAATTCATTTTGTAATCCGATTAATGCTTTGAACCTTTCAAATATGTTTTAGACACATAATTCAAAACCATTTGGGCTCGGATTGGATCAATTTTGGAGTCATTGGGTAAATTTATTCGATACATTTAGTTTGGCTATAAGTTAGCTGAAATGTTTAGATGTTCTTAAATTTAATTTTGGAAGTTTATAGCATTGGTATGCCTCAAGATTTGTATCCAATAAAGGTAATTTTTTGTGATTTATTAGTTTTCCCTTATTTTTGGATGTTGAATCTCATAAAGTCCATAAATATATACATAATTTTAGCATTCCACGAAGTCAGAGCATTCATTGGAGCAAGAAATATCAAAATATTTTACTCTAAAACCTTTCAAACAACTCAAGATTGATCATAGAGGCTATGTTAAGCTCCGAAAGTGTCAATATTCAGTCTAGAACATCGAAAAATGATTCCAGGGACTCTAAAAATGTTTGAATCCGAACACTTTGGACAAAATCTATTAAGTTTATTTTTGAGTTTCTCTTTTTTGTTTATTTATTTTATTTTACTTTTTTTTCTTTCCTGACATCTCTCCAAGAGAAGCGGCTATAGTGCCTCATCATTTAAGGTGGTAGAAGGGAATTTTTTTTAATAGTTATAATTAATTATTTTATATTAATTCCTTCTAAAATTTTTTAAAAATATGAAAAGAATTTGGAAAAATTCAAAGAATATATATAAATATATATATATATATATATATATATATATTCAAATATTTCCCATTCATGCCACGCAATATAGCATATTGGTCTAAATACTTTTGAAATATTTGTAACTCATGTAAACATGTTCATAATCATCCATGAAATGATTCGAACCCATTTGGGTCTTTGGTTAACTAAGTTTGCCTAAACCCCCCCCCGCCCCCTAATGGATCTATAAATATCCCCCTTAGTAGTGGGGTGATAGGTATGGTTCTTCTAAGTCAGTACAAATTTTTTCACATAAATTATGGGAGAAATAGACTAACAAAATTTTAGAGATAGTCAATCTTTGGTAAAGGCCAAGTTCTCTACAAAGGCTCTAGCCTTTCTCCATAATAATGGCAAAGGCTATTTTGGAGGAGTTTAAAGACCATTGTTCTCCAGTTAAGGATCGATCCTCTACACAAGCTCTAATCTTCCTCTATAATATCTGAGAAGCTTATTCTGGTAGTCTCCAAAGACCATCATTCAATGGTAAAAGCATAGTCCTCTATGCAGGCTCTAGTCTTCCTCCATAACAGGGGGAAAGACTATCCTTGAGGAGAATAATGATTGTTTATCTCCAGAAATGGCCCGATCCTTTACACAAGCTCTGTCTTTCTTTGTAATAGGAGGAAACACTATCTTAAAGGATATAATCTCTGATAAAGGATGGTTCTTTACGCATGCTCTAAACTTCTTCCATAAAAGGAATGAAAACTATCTTGGAGGAGTTTAAAGACAATTAATCTATGATAAAGGCTTGATCCTCTATGTAGGTTATGGTCTTCCTCTATAACAAGGGTGAAGTCTGTCCTAGAGGACTTTAAAGACCATCAATATGTGATAAAACTTAGTCTTTTGAAGAAAGCAATTGTGAGTGTATGTTGATAGTGGTAGTCAAGAAATAGATTAATGATGGTAGTTAGGAGGTAAATGGGCCGATGTAAGTAGAGAGGCAAAGGGAAAATAATAGTCCTCTGGCAAACGGCCAAATAGACGATGACAATAGTGGTGGAGTTGTATTTTATTGAAAGGGAATCCATGTTGCTAGAGGCGGGAAATGAATAGCCCAATAGAGGAGGTTTGGTAATGTACTGATGATAAAAATGTAATGACACACAGATGATACCAGCTGTTTAAAGTCTTGATGGAGGTGAGGCTCTAATATTTCCTTGAATAATGGGTTAATGAGAGATGCTTTATAGGGTTGTATGAAGAAGGTCAAGGGGAACCGACATGGATTGTTTCGCATATTAGAGATTATTTGCCAATGCATTGATTGATGGCACTAACCTCTCTGAAAGAGGTTGAGTGAATTCACTATAATATGTAACCTATTCGAAGTTATTTATTAGAGCATTTCTTGATGATTTTACCTTGTATGTAAGAAGTCGAATCGAATCCCCTTGGGATGAATTATGCCTTGATCGGGAGGGTAAAAATGCCACATGAATCCTTAATCAAATGTAAAGAAATGTTTTTCTTTAAACCATTACTTCCTTTTTCAAGGTCGAGAGTATGATCTTATATAAGGAGTTGGAGTCTGGTTAGGGACTATATAAAGTTTAGGATTCACTTGAAGACTAGGAAGCTATATGATCGATAGTTGCTAACAAGATTATTTTTTGAAATGAAAAATGCTTTACCACAATAGTATTTGAGATTGCAACAAGGTTTTCCCCCCATCCAAATCTTCTTCTCATGAAATTCATGCTTGAATGGCTGTTGGTTGAGAGGTGATAAAATAATGCATGTTTGTTATTATAGTGATATTGCTATCAATATTGAATTAGTTATTTAAGACTATATAATAAGTCATGGTAAAGGAATTATTTTGCTTCAACCATGCCAAAAATGTTAACATGAATGACCTTTCGAGATTGCAACAAATGTTTCCCCCCTCCGTCATCTAGAGTTTATTTTCCACAGATAGTGCCAAACTGTTACGAACTAAAACATTCACAGCAATAGAGAGTTAAAGAGCTTAATGTGTTAGATTTTAATGAAGATCCAACATATATATAGATAAAGAGAGAGGGTGCAAGAGTCATATGAGACATTAATATTTTTATGTGAAAAATCTTAAAAAGGAGAAAACCCTTGAGGCCTGGCCCAATTAAAATGATTCACTAGTACTGATGGTTGATTACAAATAATATCCCTTTTTGAAGAGGGTGATAGCTTAATGTAGCAAAAAAAAAGTTATATATAGCTCCTTACATGGTAGCTACTCTTAAAAGAGTGATGTCATGTTTATTTGATCAAAGGACTATAATTATGTGATTGTAGCTAGAGAGATCGTAGTTGGCATGCAACAGGAGGTCAATTGAATTATAGTTGCCAGGAGATAGCGGTCAAAGGGACCACAGTCGATGGGTGACATTGGTTAGAGGGACCACAATAAGGGGGCGAAGATGGTCTTAAGGATTATAGTCGATAGGTGGCAGAGGTCGTTGGGTTGACGGGTGACATTGGTCAAAGGGACTGTTGTAAATAGGTAGTGGAGGTCAAAGGGACCTTGGTTGCATGTGACAGTGGTCCGAGGGATTATAGTTAGTGGGCGATATTGGTTGGAGGGATAGTAGAATATAGGCAATGGTGGTCATAGGGACTACATAGTCAGTAGGCTATGGTGATCAAATGGACCATAGTCGATGGTTAATAATGGATGGAGGGATTATAGTTGACGAGAGAAAGTTGTTGGAAGGATTGTAATTAATGAGTTTCTATGGTTAGAAGGACCATAGTCAATAGATAATGATAGTCTGAGGGATCATAATTCGTAAATAGTAGAGGTTGACAACTAGGTAATTGTTTGATGATGGTCGAGTGAATGTAAGAGGTGGTCGACAACTAGGTAGAAGTTTTGTAATGATCAACAGACACAAGGTAGTTCGATAGCGATTGATGACCCAAAGGCAGTCTGGTGTTGGTCGAGTGGAAGTCTAGTAGTAATTACTGGCCGTACAATAGTTTGGTGTGGTTAAAAATTTGGTAGTGGTCCAACAATGGTCGAGTGGAAGTTTGATGGAAGTCAGAGGCTGGGTAGAAGTCTAGCAGCGGTTAGTAACTGAGTAGTAGTTTGATGATGGCCAGGTGGAAGTCCAACAGCCAAGTGAAAGTTTGACGGTGTTCAGTGACTAGGTGTAAGTCTGACGGTGGTCGACCGCCAAGTGGAAGTCAGGTGGTGGTTAGCAGCCAAATGTATTCCTACGACGGTCGACAGAGGTTTATTGACAGTGATATTGGAGCTCTTGAAGACTCAGAGCTCTCTTCAATCTAGCCCCTTTCCTGTAAAGAGTGGGGGTGTATTTATATTTTTTTGTGAGTGTAAAAAATCATAAATATAGAAAAGATCTGAGGCAGGTTCCAAGTGCTCAATTAAATTGCTCGTAATGATACTCCTGAACATAAAGCATTTCACGTATTTAAGTGCCTTAGTAATGTCAAAGTTTAGCGACCTTAGGCTTGTAGGATTTGTATCACCGAGCCACTTGATTCTACTATAAGTATGCCACATTTGGATATCATATTGACATCCAATTAGTGTTTTGAACCTTTCAAATATGCTTCAGACTCTTAATTTTGGTCCATTTGGGCTCGAATTTGACTGATTTTTGTGTCGTTAGTTTTCTCTCTTCAATATGTTCAATTTGAATATAAATATGCTAAAATCAAAGTTTGGATGGTCCCAAATTTAATTTTGGAAGTTTACAACTTTGATATGCCTCAAGATTTGTGTTCGATAAAGGTCATTTTTGGTGATGTATCAACTACTATCCTAGTTTACAATTAAGCTAGGGATGATCTCTCAAGAAATTTTATTTCAAGATTGCTAAGGACTCCTTATGGACAATTTTTTGTGGTATTTTGTGGTTGTTGGTAGGTTCTCCAAAATGGAATGTTTCTTATTCTATTAAAAAACCAATAATAACTCCAGCCTCTCACATAGACAAATTTTTCATCTAAAAAATGATTAAACTATAAGGGTTACAATCAATAATAATTTCAAACAAGGTTGTTAAATTTATTTCATATTTAAAATAATACTATGAAAATGATTTGGAATACAATTAAAATTTTTTGGGTTCATTTCTCACCCAAATAAATGGTCAAACATAGGTTATTAACAGATCCATAGGAGAACTATTAAGGTGTTTAATGGGTACAAATATTGGCACATGGGACTTGAATTTTCGTACTTATTCATATAAAAGCACTATATCTACAACTTAAAAATCACCTTTCAAAGTTATTTATAGTTATAACCCAAAGAAACAAATTGATTTGATAGATATTCCATATTCTTTATTTTCAAAAGATTTTTCACCTTTTGTGTAATTTTTATGATCGAAATGAATAAGTCATCCAATCTAATTAGTTAATAATAAATATGCAATTATAATAAAATTTAATATTAATCCAAGGAACATAGTGAAGGTCATTATGTCTAATTTGAATTCAATTCGAGAGTCATCCCACCAAATATCCTAAGCCTCTTGCTAGAGTTTATGGCCCAGTAAAATTTTTTAAGAAACATGAATCAATTGAACATCTTCTTGAATTACTTTCAAACATGTACATAAGCAATATTTTTAATATCAAGGATATATTGCCTTATTAGGGAATAATAAGCATCAAGATTTGCAAAATAACCCAATTACATAAGATATATGTCTAATTTTGTAGGTTTCCAACACCCCACAATTCTTGGATATTAATGGAATAATTTTAGAAGAACTTCCCATACTAAAAGGCACATCACCTAGATTCATAGTTAGATGAAAAAATTAGCCTCCTTCTAAAGATACTTAAATGACCAAAGAAGATATAGATAAGTTTATCCCAAGTCTTATTGATGAGTAGATAAACTTGGGTGGAATTTATGCAACATCAAGATTAAAATTAAGCACAAGATCAAGATTTAAAACTCTATATCAAAATTTGAGCCATTTATCATACACAACTTCCCATGCAAGTCCATAGATGACCAATAACCTCTTTAACATTATTGAAGAAAAATTAAGAAGCTTAATTTAAGTTTACTGGATGGGTTGGTGGGCCATAAGAGTAAAAAAAAAAAAGATCTTTATAAATTGCTTGATTTTAGGACCACTCTACTTGCCATATTCAGATAATCCAAATTTAATACTTTTTGAAATATTTAATTTTCCTTTTATTCATGCTAATTTCTTTTCATTTTTATTAGGTAAAGTCATTAGTCCATATAACAATATTTGTTGGCTTCTAAGGCTTTCCAAAAGTATGTAAGCTTGAGAAACATACTTTAAACTCTTAGATTTATTAAATAATTTTTTTTTCTTATGCAAATTTCATATTAAAATACTTGGTGGCTGCTCTTCATTTCAATGAAGTTTGGCAGCTGATCTAATAAGGATTTGATTAGTCTTTAGTTTTCTTTTATAACATTTTGTTCATCCTCTTTCCTAATGCAATTCTCATCTCCTTTACATAACCTAACAAACTAGCTTCCCTCAAATTTAAAATACATATAATCTTTTCGAAACTCTCCCAAATATTTTCTTACAACTCTTAGGACCTCCAAAGGCCTTAATTGTAATACCCCAAGATCTAATTTTGAAATTATTATTAATTTTATCTTTTAATTAATCTACCAGAGCTTCTAATACTTTATCAATATGATTAAATCTAGTGGAATCAGTTTTAAATCATATACAACAAAATATTTTTATATTCATTTATAAAAAAATCAATTTATAATAGTCAAGAGATAAATCATTACATTAGTCTATCTCTATTTAAACACATGACTATAAAAGAATAAAACTAAAAATATTGAGAATAAACAAAAAAAACTGAATCCTTTTCTTCTTCACACCACTAGATCCAAACTCCTAAAAATATTTAAAAATCAAAGGTATGTTAACAACTAAGTAGGTTACTCGAATGTAGAACTATAATTAATACAAGGTGGTTGACAATAATATACATGTAATCATTCAATCTATATCAGTGTAGAAATGTAAATGTAATATCATATATTAGTTAATATGAATCGTGACATTTCATATGAATAATAGAAATTATTTAAAAGCTAGGAAAATTAGACTTAATGATCAGTGACCATATAAAGGATCAATAGATTCTATTATTCCCATAATCCTTAGTTACAAAATAGTTTATATATCTTTATATGCATATTGTACATAGTCTATGAATGCATATCATGTTCCTATCAAATGGAAAATATTTAGGTATTAATATTATCAATCATATCAACCTTAACTATAGTGTCATATATGCATGCAAGTTGCATAATATTAATGTCATATGCAATGCGTATCATAAATATCATATAGTTCATGTGAATCATGGGCTCTTGTATCGATCTTATCATTCATATCACACATGTATATCAGTCATGTTGTGTTTAATGTACATGTTGTATCGTGTCATGTAACTTATGCAATGTATCATGTATGCTAATGTAACAATATAAGAAAGATGGGACATTCAACTACTTGTGATATTTTCCATATATTCAATCCTATAGCCCAACCCTACAAGAATTAGTACCAATTATATTTAATCTTGTTGCCAAGAATCAATCTCATATTATATATCACAGTTTAGGTGGCTTTCATGTAAGAAGTCATCACTATTTTCCCCTCAGTGTATCATATTATATTAGTCAGTTTCCTTATGTCTCAATGTTCATATCACTTAGGATTATACCACTAATCTTCTTTAAAGGAAATTCGGTCAGTCCACCCTCTTTATAAGGTAACATGTCTTCAACCAACTTGAATTAGTCAATAATTTTTCAGCCAACCTTTCCTGCATTTACTTGCATTTCAGATCATACAGAGCATAATAACATATATCATAAACTCACAATATAATTATCAATATAAAAATCAACATACCTTTAATATGCCAAGAATGCATATTAAATTGAATGAATAATAAATATTTGCATATCATCTATTTCATATCTAAGTGCAATACATTGACTTCTGATTATTTATACTAAATTTAATACTACTCATTTCAATTAAAATACATGGAAGAAAAATCACCTAATGAAATTTTAATATCAACTAATAAAAATGCTCAGTATAATGATATCGATTACATTTCAAAAGTTACAAGGTGAAAAATCACTAAAATGAGATATTGTATTTTAATCAATTTTAGGAGAGATACAATTCAAATTTTTAAATCATTACAAATAAAAATAGGATTTGAGTTACCTACCATGATCAAAACACTTTTATCAACTCATGCAATGAATATAAATAATACAGAGCAAGCTTTCTCTCTCCTTACTATCCCTTTGCCTCATTTATCTCCTCTTCTCACCTAGCCAAACAAAGGGAAATATTGAGGAAATAGCTGAGGTAAGGGTTCACCCAGCCAAATAAAGGGAAATAGTGAGGGAATGGCTGAAGTAAGGGTTTAAGAAATTATCTTAAATAATTTTTATTAAAAATATGACATTTTGGACGTAGCACCATGGTGCCAAAAATCCTAATGCCGTTGTGCTTAATTAATTTCGTAAACATCAATGAGCTCAAAGCCAGGCCAACCAAGACCTTGACACCATAATGCTCTTACAAAATAATTTCTAAATGTTTAGGGAAATAAAATTGGAGTTATTATAATATACCCACCATAAGAAAATTTTTTCCTCAACATTTCCTCACTATGGATCACTAATAGACAACATAATTATTAATCACTAGTCACATCATTCATCAATTAATTCTCATATTCATTCATTCAGAAATGTATGCATATCAATTAGTCAATTAAGTAACATGTTATGCAATATAATTTAATCATAAAATTTATGACAAAGAACAATACTAGTAGACCTCTCAAGAGCATCTTACACTTCTTGCTAACTCAAATTGTATACACTTGGATGTATGGGTGTTATCATCGTTGATTGTGTGGGCTACCTTTGATTTTCACTTGCATTCCTTCTATCTAGTTCACTTATAGAGCCTTGACTATACATCCCAGATCTTGCAGATCTCTATCCATATGCTTGTCAAGAATGATCTATTCTAGATCTGGATCTATCCCTATATCCCCTCTGTGGGAGATCTATCATCCTATGTCCTTATTAGACATTTTTGAAACAATATCATGTGATCATATAACATTGTTCTACCCGTCTCTTACTAAAATTGGGGCATTTCTACATACAGTTAGTTGGTACCATAGGTCCTCTTCTAACATCAACAAACTTATTTCTTTTCTCAATATTTTCTTCTTTTGTTATCTCTTCAATTAATTTTTTTTCTACTCATGTCCTATATAAATTGATGAATAGTCAAATTATTTTCTAATAATCTTGCTCTTTTCACTAACTCTAAAAAGTTTTAAATCCATAGTGGTATAAGGAGATATCTCAAGTCATCTTTTAATCCTCTTAGAAATTTATAATATTTCTCCTCAACATTACTAACTAGATAAGGTGTATACATGGCCAATATAATAAACACAGCTTCATGTTGCATTAAAGTCATTTTTTCTTGCTCTAGTCTTATGAAAGCCTCATGTATCTACTATCATATCGACAAAATTACAAACCAATCTCCAAAAAAGCTAACAAACTCCTCTTGTATAATTAACAAGTTAAATATACCTTGAAACTTTTCTCTCTGCTATCTAATCCATCATCTCTGAACTTACCATCAAATAAAAATGCTGCATACTGCCAGTGGTACTTTCTTATTCTCTTGATACTGCATGTTGTCAAATATCTTTTCAATTATCAACAACTAATTATTAATGCTTGTGGCTCTATAATTCCCTTAAATAGCGAGGGCTTCATCTTGAAGAACATCTATAAATGTTTATCCTCCTCTGTTTTCTTGTTTCCATTATGTTAACTTTAAGTATCACTCATTAATTGTGCTATCGTATTGGCATATTACATCATACTTTTAAAACTCATTCAGGTTATTGTATTGTACTCATTTAGTTCTTAATATGTATCCATAGAACTCAGTTTAATTATGTTTCTGATTAAATGGTAATTTAATCATATATATGCATGAAATGAACACAAAAAATTCTATTTTCCACCCATTTCTACCCCTCTCAAATAAATTCTCATAGTTGTGCTTACAATCAAATTCTTCCAAAACCATTGCTTTGATACCAACTATAATGCCCCAAGATCTAATTTTAGAAGAATTGTTCACTTTATATTTTAGTTAATCTACCAGAGCTTCTAATACTTTATAAATATAAATAAATCCAGTGGAAGCAATTATAAATAATAAACATTTAAAATAGTTATATATTCATTCATAAAAAAATAATTTACAATAATCAAGAGAACCATAATTACATTAATAGTTTTTTCTTTAAACTATTTTTTGCAAAAGAATAAAACTTAAAATATAGAGAAAAAAATAAAATTTGAATCCTAGTCTTCCTCACTCCACAGGATCTTAACTCCTTGAAAACAAGTAAAAATCACACATGAGCTAACAGCTCAAGAGGTTACTAGAACCTATAATTACAATCAATGCATGATAGTTTAAAATAATAAGCATGCAATCATTCAATTCATATCAATGCAGACATGTAATTGTAAGACCATATAACAGTTAATATGAACAATATAATTTTAAATGAATAATATATATTATTAAAAAGTAATGAAATTCGAACTTAGTGATTAGTAGCCATATAAAGGATCAATAAGTTTTATTATTCCTGTACATATTAGCTACAAAATAGTTCATATAAGTCCTTATATGCATTTCATACTGATTGTATGCATGCATGCATATCATATTCCTATCAAATGCATAATATTTTAGAATTCAGCCTTATCAATTATATTAATTTTATATGTAGTGTCGTATGTATATGCATGTCATATAATATCAATATAATATTTAATTCATATAATGTTGATCATATCTTACTAGTTGTCTCATATGCCATATCAGCCATGTTATGTGTCATATATATGTTGTATCATGTCATGCCACTTATGTAATGTATCATGAGTACTAATATCATAATATAAGCAAGATACGATAGCCAGTTATATGTGATGTTTTTCATGTATCTAGTTTTATAGGCTAACTCTACAGGAATCAGTGTCAATCATATCAGTCCTATTTTTCAGGAATCAATCTCACATCACAAGTCAGGTGGCTTTAATATAGTAAATTATTACTTCATGCCTATTGGTGTATCATATCCTATTAGTTAATATCCTTATGCATCATTGTTCATATCACTGAAGGATTATACCATAAGCTTTTCTTAAAGGAAATCCCATCGGCCCACCATCTTGTACAGGATAATATATCTTCAGCCAACATGAATCAATTAATCATTTCCAACTAGCCTTTCTTTCTTTTACATACATTTTATATCATATATCTTAATAAACATATCATATAGACTAAATGTAAATATCATAATATTCATTAGTATGCATGTAGTATACGATGAATTCATATTGAACTAAATGAATTGTAAGCATATGTATATAATGTATTTCATATTTAAATATAATACATTGCCTTCTAATTATTTATATAAATTTTATACTATTCATTTTAGTTAAAAAGACATATAAGCAAAACCATATGGTAAAATTTTAATATCAACTAATCAAAATGCTCAGGATAATAATATCTATTACAAATTAAAAGTTATATGACGAAAAATCACTAAAATTAGAGATGTTTAATTTTACTTAATTTTAAGAGAGATAAAATATGAGAAAAAAAATTATTAAAAACATAAATAGAAGTCAAATTATCTAACAACTAGAGTGATGGAAGAAAATTACCCAATGAAAATTTTCTCTCACCTCTCTCTCTCTCTCTCTCTCTCTCTCTCTCTTCCTTTTCATCCTTTCTCACCAGGCTAAGCAAAGGTAAATGGGGAGGGAATGGTTGGGGGTAAGGGTATAAGAAAATGTTTTAAGATATTTTCACTAAAGAAATAAAGTTTTAGTTACAACGCCCAAAACCCAATGCCCCTACGATCAATTAATTCCCCAAAAACAAAGAGCTCAAAGTCAAGGCACCCAAAAGCAAGACATTATAGTTGTGACACTCCAAGAACTAAATTAGAAAGATTGTATATTTTCTATCTTCTTAATTAATATACTAAATCCTCTAATTTCATTTTACATTAACGAAATCAACAAAAGTATCATTGTATCAAATTATCTATAAATATATACATCACTATTCGATATCTATATGCAATAACCAAAAATTTAATCTGAAATATCCATCTATTATAACCCTTCTCGTTACAAAATAATAACATTAAATATAAGAAATTAAACCAAACCTATGAATATGGCTTTAATAAATTTAACTTAGCTGGTCCCTTCCTAAACTTGAATCCACATAATGAGCATATAGCCTAGAAGACAATCAAAACTACCAATGCTTCCAATACAAGGAAATGATATCAATATATTTTCTCATATTAAACAATATAAATTTAGTGGTCATTGGTATGAAATCAACAACCAATATAAATATATCAATATAAATCAATATGATCATTAAAATAAAAGCATCTCAAGAAACATAGGAATCTATCAACATATATGAAAATTAACAAAAGGCTATAACATAATGTCAAATGTCATACAATAAAATATACATCAATTATCTTTCAATTATATTTATGCAAAAGATTCTATCATATGTTTTCTATCAATGATATGCCATATGTATATGTCTAATAGTATGAAATATTAGTGTACCATATCAATGTGATTATCAACATCTATATGTGTATATGCTATATGCTATATGAAAAGAATAAATTATATATTATTTTATATATTTTATTTTAGTGAAAATTTGTAATTTTAGTCATTTTTGGGTAGTAAAAATTTTAAAATGGTAGAAATTCAAAGGAGCCTATAGTGATGTGGTGTCCGATGAAAAAACGTCATAATACTACCTTCAATACCACCAAGGAGCCCCAATTATGACATTGCAGTGCTGATTTCTCTTTTTGTAGGCATTACAGTGGCAACATATACAATAATGCAACATTATCAGTGCCACAATATCAAAAAGTTAGCTTGTCAGCATTAGAAGTTCTATTTTTAAATGCCACTATGTTTCACGCCTTGGCGCCATTTTTTGCACTTGGGCACAGCATCCACAATAGCTTAGCATTGTAGTTGTAACTTTCAAGGGCCATATTCTATAGTTAAGAGATGCGACTATTCACCAAGTAACCGATCCATATCAGAAAGCACCATGGCGGTCGAAAGCTTCAGGGCCGAGGCGCTAGTTCACTTCAGAGGTGCCATGGTGCCATTCTTTTAAGCGACACAACATTGAATACCTTTCTAAGTTTTCTTATAAATAATTTTGATGTTATATTTATAAGGGAGTTCAGTCACTTGTGTAAATTCAGTACTTTCTAGAGTGCTTATCTAATTTCCACTTATAGTAAAATCTAAAGGAGGTAAGGAAAGTATAAGATACAATCATTTGGAATATTTAGCCTGTATTTTTTGAAGCAACTCTATAAGTTAAAGGAAGAAGGAGTGTAGAGGATATCATACTCTTGTATTTTTTATTCTACCATGAGTTTAATGAAAATAAGTTTGCTAGTTATTCATTCTATGTCTAGCTAATTCTCTTATTTTGGATTGATGATATAAAGTGTATGCTAAGTACAAATGAAGACTCCTATTCTATAATTGTTAAAATATATTTTCAATATTATCTAGCTCTTTATTTAATGAATATAGTGATTATATGTGTAGTTAAAATGTAGTGTAATGTATAGCCTCTGGATAGAGGAATGCAAGAACAACCATGAACAATGAGATATACTATTTGATAGAGATCTTGGGATGCATAAGCTCTGAATCACATTATCTTGTAGAGTCTAACTAGGAAAGATATACAATTTATATTCATCAATAAAATTGCTTTAATTAAATATTATATCAAATATTTTACTATTTTATTCAGTGAAATAATTCCAAAAATATCAATTTTATTTTAGTAGGATAATTTGCAATTAGAGAAAGTAGTAGAGGTAGTTTGGTGCAAGTAAGCATATTTCCTCATGGGTTTGACATTCTTCTTTATCAGTTTATTAGTTGATTTGGCATGTATAATTGCATATATTAAGTAGAGTTTTGTATTATTTATATATATAAAAAAATAATAAAGCATTATTTAGGAGTGATAGAGCCTTAGATTTTTAGAAAATTCAAAGTTCACTCCACATCCACCATCATTATATCATACTATATCAGTTTCAATGCTTGTTATATCATTTATATCTATCAATCAGTTCATGCATTATCATATAAATGTAATTATGAATACGATTATGAACATCAAGATAAGACATCTAAATTTAATGTGGTATTTTCAACATCATTAATCCTAATTGTAAACCAATTGGTCATCAGCCTTTTATTTTACCATCATTATTTTATCTTGTCATTATCATTCATAAATTTTAAATTAGATCATACGTGGCTTTCCATTGAAATTTTAAGAGTCATCACTCTCTATCTATTGGAGTTATTCAATCAATTAGTTATATGCTAACATCCAAGATAAAATTATAAATCTTTTACTTAAAGAAAAGCCCATTGATCCAACTTCTTATACTTGATATTATGTTTTAATAATCAACATTTATTAATTATAATGTTAATAGTCAACCTTTCCTTGATTTTTATTTTAAAATTATTATCATAATTTTAGTTTATTACACTGTGATCTTACAAACTAATTTTTGGACATTTAAAGAAATAAAGTTAGGATTATTAATCAGCTCCCCAATAACCTTGAGATAACCTAATTAAAAGTTATAGGTGCATTTCACACCCTTTCAGTGGAAATAAATAATAATAATAATATGTATGCATGAACATGAATAAGTAAACAAATCTAAATTAAATCATTATGGTTATTTATTAAATTCCTACATAAACCACCTAAGTGACATGCATGGTTTTGTCCAAGTTCTCTCATTCAAATGATTAATGAATGATTTGGCTCATATAGGTAGTGGTATACAATACCTCTCTCGTCAGATCACTATAGGAAAGTTACCTTTTTCAGGTGAAAATATGGAAAATCGCTGCAAAATATAATTTTCGCCTGAATATAATCCAACACAAAAAAATGTCTTCGTAAAATTATTTGTGGTGAGAAATAACGCTGCAAATATTTCTGTTGAATTTGTGATGGATTTGGATGAAATTTTAGCAAAAAAAAAAAAAACACACACACACAAATTGTAACATGACTATCTATGTTGCACACTGCTCGCGCCTAACTAGACTGGTCGCTACTTGCGCTTGACCGAACTATCGCTTCCCACACCATCTCTTGCCTGACTGGCCTGCCTGAGATTTAAACCCTACTCCCCTTGTCAAAAGCTATCACCCTTCTTCACTTGGTCATGAAGAAAAAAAGTTTAAAAAACTTTTTTTATTTATATTATAACTCAGATTGTGATGGAAATTTTCATGACAAATTTGTGGCAGAATTTCTATCACAAGTCAATCTAAAAAATCATAAAAAATTTTATACAAAAAAATCCATTGCAAATCTGTCAACATTTGTGACAGACATTATTTTGTCATAAATTCCCCACAAAAAGATGACTTTCCTAAAATAACTCAGATTGTGATGGAAATTTTCATGACAAATTTGTGGCAGAATTTCTATCACAAGTCAATCTAAAAAATCATAAAAAATTTTATACAAAAAAATCCATTGCAAATCTGTCAACATTTGTGACAGACATTATTTTGTCATAAATTCCCCACAAAAAGATGACTTTCCTATAATGGATGGCTACTTATAACAATCAGGTCATAAATGACACATCTAGCTTTAGCCTATAATATATACCTAACCAAAGTTAGTCCATCATACCTAATCCCTAAAATGAGTTTATATATATATATATATATATATATATAAGTTTTTTATAAAAAGTTAAATGGCTCATTCCTGCTACTTGAAATTCCTAATTTCTCCATGTAATATGGCCACTATGTTCTTGTGAATCATGGCAACACTAACTCATATAATACTCTCTCCTTGGTCATATTCGATCAAGATGAATCAATTCAAAGATGAATGGAATAAATGGATCATAGATTTTGTTTAACTTTGCACTTGAATAGTACATCAACATGTAGCTTTGTGGGTTTTCAGATTGAGTGTAATTATTAACTAGTGAGCAATAACATATGGACAGTTTTTTGGAAGATTGCATATATATATATATATATATAATATTATAATATTATATATATATATATATATATATATATATATATATAATCTTCTGGATGCTTAAATGTCATGTTTTATCTCGCCAATGTTGTCTTACTAGTTGGCAACAAATGATGATTCCTTTCGAACCATTGCCACTCTAGATAGTGTGGAGCTTTAACAAATAATGCAATAATGTTGTTGTGTGGGGCACATATAAATGCTTGAATTGGTAGACCTTTGCATTATTCAAAATATTATAGAATATCCTAAAGCAAATAGTTTCCATTACTATATACCTAAAACTACATTCAAATGAAGTTGCCACATTTTGTGAACTACTTTTCAACTAGATATGCACTTTTTTTTTCTTGTCTATCATATGCTAAAACACTGCCATTGCCGGTCCCAAAGTCCGCATGAGAAAAGTGGTGGGTTGCGATAGGTAGTCGACAACAGGCGTAAAACTTGTCGAACAATTAATGACATGAATCCTTTAAGAAATTGTGTTTAATGCTAGGGCGTCCCCTGAAAAGCGACGCACTATAATGTGCAATACAGTGCCAAGTGTGCAAGGGTCTTGCACCGCGCCCGGTGCAGTGTTAATAGGCAAGGTTCCACATAAAGGAGGATGTGGCAAAGAAGCTAGTCCATGAAACTAAAATTAGGATAGGAACTTGGAATATTGGTTCTCTTACAGAAAATTATGGAATTAATAGATATTATGATTCATAAGAAAGTTAAATATTTTATGCATTCAGGAAACTAAATGGGTTGGAGAGAAGGCTAAGGAAAGAATTGATAGTTTCAGGATTAAACTTTGGTATTCGGGTAGGAGTCATACTAGAAATGGTGTTAGGTTTATTATATATAAGAGTTTAAAGGATAATATTATAAAAATTAATAGGATTGGGAGATAGAATTATAGCTTTAAGATTGTTGTTGATGTAATATTGTAATATTATAAGTTTATATCTCTCAAGTAGGTTTGGATATGAGTTTAAATTAAATTTGGAATGACTTAGAAGAATTAATACCAAAGATACATCTTGAAGAAAGATTTTTATTGGAGGAGATTTAAATGGACATAGTTGGTAGAGAGTAGATGATTTTAAAAGCATTATGGTGGCATCAGTTTTGGAACGATAAGATGGTGGCAAGACATATTGGATTTTTTGTTTAGCTTATGATTTCAATTGCTAATATTTATTTAAGAAAAGGAATGAGCATCTAATCACTTATAAAAAATGGATATAGTACAACCCAGATTGAATTATTTTCTTATTAGAAAATTAAATCGTTAGATTGGCAAAGGATTGAAAGTTTCTGGTGAAAATTTATGTACCAACATCGATTATTAGTTTTTAGACTTTAAGATAAAGGGGCATATAATAAAAAATAAAGTAAAATGATTTTTAGGATTAGATGGGGGCATTTTAAAGAATATTAACAAAGTATATTTTTGAGAATAAGATTTTAGATTTAAGATTTTGTCTATTCATGAGGATGCTAATGTTATGTGGGAAAAAGTGGCTAGTGATATTTCGAATATTGCAAAAGATGTTCTTGGAGTTTCAAAAGAAAAAGCTCCTAATAGTAAAAATAAGTTGGTGGTGGAATCCAAATGTGCAAGAAAATTAAAATAAGAAGTTTTGTTATAAAAATTGGTTTAGTTTTAAAAATTTGATAATTGGAATTATATAAAGTGGCTCGTAAGGATGCTAAGAAATCATATGCGATGCAAAGACATTACTTTTATGTATTTATATAATAGATTAGATACTAAAGAGGAGAAGATATATGTAATAAGTAGCCAAAACAAGAGATGGAGTAGTAAGGATTTAGTTTTCAAGTGAAGTGTATTAAGGATGAAGTATCAAAAAATACTTTTCTTAGAAGATGATATTCACAAAGGTGGATGAGATATTTTGCTAACTTTTTAATGAAGATTCAAAATAAATTACTATAGTGACTTAGCACCTAAATGAAAATAAGATTTTGTTTTTTATCGGCGTATTAGTAAATTAAGTTAGAGAGGCTTTAAGAAAATGAAGGGTGGAAAAGCTGTTGGACTGATGATATTCCAATGGGTTGTGAAATGCTTAGGAGATGAAGGAATTTTCATGGCTTACTGCACTTTTGATACTATTTTGAAGACTAAAAAGATGCCAGATGAGTGGAGAATGAGTGTCTTAATTCCTATTTTTAAGAATAAAGGTGATGGCACAGATTGTGCGAATTATAGGTATTAAGTTAATGTGTTCATACTTTAAAACATGAGCGAGTTATGGAGCATAGGCTATGGGTCGTGATGATACTCGATGTTTCCAAAATCAATTTGGATTCATGCGGGTAGGTCGACTATGGAAGCCATACATTTATTTAGAGGTTTGATGAGAAATATAGAGAAAATAAGGAGGATCTTACATATGATATTTATTAATTTAGAAAAAGGCATATGATAAAGTTCAAGAGAAGTGCTATGGAGAGCTCTTGAAAAGAAAGGAGTCATAATGCTTATATTCAAATCAATTAAAGATATGTATGCGAGCTATTACTTGTATTCAACACCACGGTGGATTGGACCAAGTATCTTTCCTATTTCGGTGGGGTTACATCAAAGGGATCAGCCTTAAGCCCATATTTTCTTTTTGCTTTAGTTCATGGAGTGGCTATGGGTCCTTCACATAGACATTTTCGTGTGGCAATAGAGGATATGCTTGCGGTGTATACTCTTTTTCCTGATGATGATTCTTTCTGTTTGGACTAAGATTAGAGAGGGAGTTGAATGGTAACTGAATTAATGGAGGTCAAGCCTTAGAGTCTAAAGGTTTTTTCCTTGAGTAGATCAAAACTGGAATATATGGAGTGTAATTTTATATAGTCAATAGACACTAGTGAGGGGATTGTGAACTTTGGGCATCAAGCTCATTAATACAGAGTACACATTTTAGATATCTTGGATCTATTGTTCATAGATGGATGGTGAAATAAAGATTGGGGGGATATTAGATGAGCAGAGTTCACCAGTTGTGATGTTGAGTGGAGGAATGCAATCCTGGATTATTAAATGTAAGTTGAATGCTCACCCGCCTCAAACTTAAGGGAAAATTCTATAAGATGGTGTGAGTGCCTCAATGGCTTTAAATGGTGGGCCGAAGGTTGGCCATTAAAAGAGAAGAATATATACTAAGTAGTGGCAAGATTGAGAATGCTCGGTGATGAGTGTTTTTACCCTTAGAGATAGATACGAAATGAGGCATATATTGAAAGGTTGGAGTGCTCCAGTAGCAAGATAAGAATTAGAGAGAGTCGCACCTTAGATGGTTTGGTCACATAAACCGCTAAGCCTTCGCGATGACCCGGTTAGGAGAGTTGAGGTATTTAGATTGACTTTTGTTTAGTAAGCAAGGTAGGGGTAGACCCTAAAAAGACTTGGTTAGAATAATATTAGGAATGACCTTTTCTTTATTTAGATTTAAACCCGAGAAATTTGACTTTTATGAGGGACAATGCGGAAAAGGATTCTGTAGGCCGACCCACATAGTCGCGGAAATTAATCATTGATGTGTTGTTTGTTTGTGTCGAGTTTCTATCCATGGCATAAGTAAAAAAATCCTGACATCATTATCATTTTTAGTTGCCAATGATTTATCTTAAAGGCTAGGTAATAGCAGTTCAATACTTCATATACTCCTTTGTTGCTTTTTCTTGATGTTTTCACAAACATGTCTTAAGTCAGATTCGAAAGTGTTTCCCACATAAAATTCCACGTCGCAACAATGAACCAATATAAAGTATTTGTTTACCATTAATGGATAAGGGACGTCGCAATAAACCGATAATTTGATTACTCATGCAGAGTGT
>NW_021319875.1:4967-55439 GCF_001605985.2 Dendrobium catenatum | reverse complement strand
TTGATTTTCTTGGCAAAAACAAGAAAAAAAAAGCCTTATGTATGAACTCCTCATAAATAAGCATGAGAGACGTAAGCAAACGATTAAAGGTCCGTACATTTTCCTCCCCTCTTGGTGCAAGCTCTTCCTGTGCAAACTCTAGAGCCTCTTCTACTTTTCCATATCGTATTAATTCTATTAGCCTTTGTTGTTGTAGATGGAAATATAGTTGTGGATTGGTATCAAGAATCTGAACAAAAAAAAAAGCATAACGAAATCAGAAATCAATAAAGCAACTTATATGCGTGGTATACCCCGATATCATCATGCTTGTTCACATCTACATATACATAAAGCAGTGTACATTGGCAAGCAATTGCACCATTTCAAATGAGACTAGCCAGCTGAGACAAATAAAAAATTCCTGATTCATTGGAAATGCAAATTATACAAATACACAAAAATAACAATTCCATGCATTTATCCCACTATGGGGGGTCGGTTATATGATCATTTTTCTCCATTGTATTTTGTTAAAAGTCAAATTCTCATTTAACTAATTAAAAAAGGTCATTTTTAATACTATATGATACAACCTAAAAACAAACTTAACTTTTAGAATGCAAATAAAAACACACTTTCTTTTTCATTCACATAAACCTAAAATAACACAAACAAACAACAATAAGCAGTACTAACACTACTTACAAGTTACAACTTATAATAGAAAAAGACACAACACAACTTAAAACTTACAATAGTTTTAGAGAAGAAAGATACAGGTGGAATGAGAACTGCGGAGATAAGTATAGATAGAAGTTTGAGACGAAATATAAGAAGGATAGGGAGAAGAAGATAACTCGCAAGCTATGACAAATCCGCAGGTTTTGAATGATCACATTCCAAAAATTCTTCGAAGTCTCCTTTATCACAAACGAAATCATCCACTATTTATAGGAGAATGAAGGGGAAATTGCATTAAATAGACCAAATAAATGTGCCACCAAATAATCCAGTAAGACAGCCCTCATAATAAGAAGTTAAAGCACTTAACATAGGAAATCAGCAGGGGGAAAATACGAACAACCAGCAGTTAGGAAACCAAACAGTCATAGGGAAAACCAAGTAGCTAGCAGCAGAAAATCGAACAACCATAGGGAGAACTGACAACCAATAGCAGGGAAAGCAAATTTCAGCAGGGAAACCAGGGGCCAACAAGGAAAATGAAGGGGGTCAACATAAAAAATTGAAATTTATTGGAGAAAGAAAGCTAGAAATACAAGTAGAAAATAAAGAAAACATAAAACGACAACTCTTGATTGCATCACTCTCTAACCAAATCTTTTTAGGTTTGTCTCTACTTTTTTTAACACAGGCCAACATTTTATCTTTTTGCTTTAGTCATGGATGTTCTCACTAGACATTTGCAAGAGGATGTACCTTGGTGTATGCTTTTTGCTGATGATATTCTTCTTGTTGATAAGACTAGAGAGGGAGTTGAAGGTAAACTTGAATTATGGAGGTCAACCTTAGAGTCTAAAGGTTTTCACTTGAGTAGATCTAAAACGGAATATATGGAGTGTAATTTTATTAGTAATAGACCTAGTGAGGGGATTGTGACATTGGGCGATCAAGTCATTAATAAGAGTACACCTTTTAGATATCTTGGATCTATTGTTCAGAGTGATGGTGAAATAGATGGGGATATTATGAGCAGAATTCAAGTTGGATGGTTGAAGTGGAGGAATGCATCTGGATTATTATGTAATAGAAATGTACCCCTCAAACTTAAGGGAAAATTCTATAAGATGGTAGTGAGGCCTACAATGCTTTATAGTGCCGAATGTTGGCCATTAAAAGAGAAGCATAATACTAAGTTAAGTGTGGCAGAGATGAGGATGCTCAGGTGGATGAGTGGTTTTACCCTTAGAGATAGGATACGAAATGAGCATATACGTGAAAAGGTTGGAGTAGCTCCAGTAGAAGATAAGATTAGAGAGAGTCGCCTTAGATGGATTGGTCACATAAAACGGCAGCCTTCCTATGACCCGGTTAGGAGAGTTGAGGTATTAGATTTGACTTATGTTAAGCAAGGTAGGGATAGACCTAAAAAGACTTGGTTAGAAAATATTAGGAATGACCTTTCTTTATTAGATTTAAATGAGAATTTGACTTTTAATAGGGCACAATGGAGAAAAAGGATTCATGTAGCCGACCCCACATAGTGGGATAAATGCTTGATGTTGTTGTTGTTGTTGTTGTCTATCATATGCTAAGTAAAAAAATCCCACATCATTATCTTTTTTAGCCAAATAGATTTATCTTAAAAGGCTATAACATTAAATATCCATATACACCTTTGTGTTTTCTTGATGTTTTCACAAACATGTCTTAAGCAATTCAAAGTGTTTCCCACATAAAATTCCATCGCAACAATGAACCAATATAAAGTATTTGTTTACCATTATGGATAAGGGACGTCGCAATAGACCATATTTGATTAACTCATGCAGAGTTCTAAGAAACCATAATTAGGATATTAATAAAATCTTGTTCGCATCAACTCCAATAGTGGACATTAAAATACTATTTGTATTTACTAAGCAAAGACAAGGCATACAATCCATACTATGATCAAGGCAATAACATTATTTAAATAAGATGTTGATAAGTTAAGTGAGAGTGAATTATCAGCACACACCATTTAACACTATGAATTTATACACTATCTAGTAATTCAAATTTATATAATTTATTCTCAATGTGCCATTTTCTTCTATGGAATCAATAACAATTGAATGAAATATAAAACTTCCTAACTTATAATGCTTCATACTATAGAAATCCTTACAAATGAAAATAAAAAAAAAAGTAAAAAAAAATAAAAAATTCTTCATACTATAGATATTTTCCATACTTATGCAAGCACTCATTATAAAAGAAAGATATTATAACTAATTTTAAAAAAAATATTTGAGTTAAAAGCATTTCCATACGAATGGTTACAATCATTGGAAGTGAGCTAACATACTCCACTTAATAAAAGCGACAGGACATCTCAAGCATAAATGTGTCATTAGAAATAATATAAAGTTCTGCTTCATTTTAACTCCACATTTGCTCACAAAAGATTTTTTTGGGCGTTTTCTTTTTATTATGTTATTTTTCAGACTATATCACACATATGTTTTATTATTATTTCTATTGCGGGCCGAGAAATTCTCGGCGATAAAGTGGAAGGATTTTACGTCTTAGCAGTGTATGAAAGTTCATCATACAAATAGGTAATTGAAATGATAAAAGAACATCAAGATTTTTACATGAAAAATCCTAGAAAAAGAAAAAACCCACGGAACCTTGCCCAGTTGAAATGATTCCACTAATGTTTAAGCAGATTATAGTAGCCAAATTGTCCCTTAACTTGAGGATAATGTAAATACAATGTGTTGAAGATATTTCCAAACTCCTTATGGATATCCTTGGGCTTGGATGAATGACATATGTTGGAAATATGGTGGTAGTCTACGAAAAGATGGAAGTTCAATGATGGTCGATGGTTGGAAAAAAATTCGATGGTAGTCGGTGAATAGTCAAAAGTTTGGTGGTGGTCGGTGGTCGAAAGAGAATGGATAGAAGTCCAGTGACAACCGATGGTCGGGAAGAGATTCAACAATTGTTGGTGAATGAATGGAAGTCCGACGATATTTGGTGGTCGGCGAATGGACGAAAGTTCGACCGTGGTCGGTGGTCAAGAAGAGATATTGCGGTGGATAACCAACTAATGGAATTTTGACGAAGGTCAGCGAATGGAAGATAGTCCAACAACAGTCGGTGGTCAGAAAGATATCTTGTGATGGTCGGCGAACGAATAGAAGTCTAGTTAAGGTTGACAAACGAACAAAAGCACGAGGATGGTCGGTGGTTGGGAAGAGATCCGGCGATGGTTAGCGATCAAACAGAAATCGAATGATGGACGACGAATGAACAAAAGTCTGCCGATGGTTGAATTTCTTCCAAACCATCGTAAGATCTCTTCCAGAACACCAAACGTTGTGAGACTTTCGTTCGTTCGCACACTGTCTTTGGACTTCCTTCTGTTTTCCAACCATCCCCAGATCTCTTCCCGACCATCGTTTATCGTCAGACTTTTGTGAATTTTTCTACCATCATCATAGCTCTTCCTGACCACTGGCCATTGTTGGACATCCGTCGCTTTGTTGACCGTCATCAGACTTTTGCACGTTCACCAACCATCGCTAGATCTCTTCCTAACCACCGACCACCATCGAATCTCTTCCAGACCACCGACCATCACCAGACTTCCGTTCTTTTGGTGACCACAACCAAATTTCTTCCCAATCATCAACCATTGTTTAAGTTCCATCATTTCATCGATTGCCACAAATTTTCTAATATTTATCATTCATTTGAGCTCAAGGATATCCATTTGAAGTTCAAAAATATCTTCAATACATTGTATTTATAAATCCTCTCATTAAGGGATGGTTTCACAACTGTAATATGCTTAAACATTAGTAGAATCTTTTCAATTGGACAAGATCCCTTGATTTTTCTCTTTTTCAGGGGTTTTCATGAAAACATTTGGTGTTTTTTTATCATTTAATTTACCTATTTGTGTTTTGAATTTTCATACATCGCTAAGACATAAAATCCTTCTACTCTATTATCATGAATTTTTCAACGAGTAAATGTTAGACACCATTTGTGGAAAACATTCCCAACACTTCTTCTTCAATGGCTGATTGAAGTAACACCAATAATTAAATTTCTCACTTCAGTACGCATCGAATTAGGTTCCCACATGGAAATCACAAGCATTGTAATTACTCAAGGAAAAAGCCTTATTCCTTGGAAAATTAAATTCGAAGGATGAAGGAATAACAAGCACAAATTTTACAAATATTGGAAGATGCAGGACAACAAAGGATATCATCTCAAAATGATGAAGCTCCTCTCCCACATCCTCATCAACATAATATCAGTTGATAATTCAAAAATGCTCATCGTCAGACTAATGCTCCTCCTCCATAATATGATCCAGAAATAGATGATGATGTAATTTCAACACGTCCTCCGGCCACGTAGATCCCACTAGATGTAAAATCTTTAACCTGCTCTATATACCCCTCGTGATGTTATACGTGATGAGTTATGATGTCTTTTCCATGTAGAAATCTCGCTAAAGGATATAAACTAATTCAATCCCCAATGCAGTTTCTAAGAATCATCTCCACTGATATATAAAATTCTCATACAACCTATTCCAATAGGATTCAAATTACCCACCATTGATCCTTATGATTGATTATCTGATCCTTATGAGTGCATTAATCATTATAGAACAATTATGTACATACAATAAAATTTTGATGCACTTCTTTGTCAAGTTTTACCTGCCACCTTAAAGGGTCAAGCTCGCACCTTGTTCTATGCTTTTTAGAGAAATACAATCTATAGTCACACTCATATTGTAAGGATCTTTGTTGAAGAATTCATTGCTGATTGAAGAATTATTAAGGATTCATTGTATCTCTCCAGAATCCATCAAAATGAAAGAAAATATTTGAAAGACTATTTTAAAGATTTTCTTCTGAAGCTCGACAAATTCTAAGAGTGGATCCTGAGCTACTACAAGGTATTTTCCTTGGAGGACTACGCCCAGACTATTTTACTCTTCATTTATGCAAGAGATTATTCATTCTTATACCGACCTAATTCACATGTTGAAGGCTCAAATTACTGTTGATGAGGCTATCAATGCTCATCAAAAATAATTTGAGCAACCTTCTAATAAAAGAAAGAATGAACATAAAGCTAGACCAGGAGCCAAAAAATCTTTAAAAAGTAATCAAGATCATTTATATATATATATATATATATATATATAATGAGGAGAACATTAAATAGCTTAATCCACTGAAGCCAAATACTGGAAACAAGATTATTATTGCCACTTTCATCAAAGCTAGGGACATACAACTAAAGCTTACAGATAATTTAAGGTTAAAATTGAAAGGTTGATTCAATAGGGATATCTGTATCAATTCACTCAAAAACCTCTGCTCAAAACAAAGCTAATCCTAATGCGGGTAGAATCAACAACAATAGAGACAATAATAAGCTAGCAACCAAATGGTTGGAAAAATTGAAACCATTGCTGGAGGACTCCAAATATCCTCTCAAGTTTTCCTTACCACCCTAGAAGTACCAATATTAAAGACGACATAAATTGATCAGTCCATCATTTTTGGTGACTCTATCTTAGAAGAGATTTGTACTCTACATCAAGACCCACTTGTAATGAATGATAGTATTTGAAATCCATGGTATAATATCAAAAGAATCTTAATTGATAATGGGAGCTATGTAGATGTTCTATTCTACTCAACTTTTCTTAGTATAAGAATGGCTAGAGAGAAATATCAACCTGTTGCTGGACCATTGTATGTATTTGATAATCATTTATTGAGGGAAGAGGGAACAATTACTCTCCCTATTATACTTGAGGAATTCCCTCGACAGGCTACTCACTCAATCCAATTAGTTGTAGTTAAGTCTTGATCATCATACAATGTTATCTTTCTATGACCTTTACAATCAATTTTTGGAGCTATTATTTCAATGCCACTTCTAAAGATGAAATTCCCAACTTCATAAGGGATTGGTGAGATGCGAGGAAATTAATAAGTGGCACATTCTTGCTATCTTGGATAAGCTCAACCTCGTCCATCTATTACCTTAAGCATTGAAAATTCTAGTCTCTAGATTGAAGACATCCTTTAGAGGGTTTATCCTATAAAGGTTTTGACTTGTGTCTTCAAAATAGAAGAAGATCCTCTAAGAATAGTACATATCAAGTCTTTACTTTCTGATAAAGAAAGATGCAATATACATATTTTTTACAAATAAACCAAGAAATTTTCACATGATGTTCAACCAATATTCCTAAAGTTGACACTAAGACTATCATGTATTATCTCAAGATAAACCCTACATAGAAACCAATTATACAAAAAAAAAAAAAAGATAAACTTTACACCAGATTTTTAGCAAGCCATAAAGAAGAAATTAGACAAACTTTTCAAATTTAAGTTAATAAGAGAAGTATATGATCTAACATGGCTTGCAAATGTTCTAATAGTTAAAAAGGCTAGCATATCTAAATGACCCTTTTCCACTTCCTCGTTTTGATCAACTAGTCAATACGACAGTTGGACATCAAATACTAAGTTTCATGGATGCCTACTTTGGCTATAATCAAATAAGAAAGGATCTTACATATAAGGAAGTAATTGCTTTTCAAATTGATGAGGGCCTATATTACTACACGTTCATGCTATTTAGTTTTAAGAATACTATAGCTAACTTATCAATGCCTCATGAATGAAATTTTTAAAACTTTATAGGGAACTCAATGGAGGTATATGTAGAAGATATGATGGTTAAAAGTTTTGAAAGTGCTTAATCGTTTTCTGATCTGGAGTAATTCCTTGGTCTCCTTTGGTGCTATGATATATACGTCAACCCTTCTAAATGTGCTTTTGAGGTCACATCCAAAAAATTCTTCATATTCATGGTTACTTGCAAAGCTAAAAAATTCTTTGTATTCATGGTTACTTTTAGAGGTATAGATGTTAATCCTAAAAGAATTAAGGCTTTGAGAGATATGGTGCCCCTGAAGAATATAAAGAAAATTCAGTGTTTGAATGCGACAATTTCATTCTTATCTTTCTTTTTAGATCACTCAGGATATAAACATTTACCTTTCTTCAAAATACTACAAAAATGCTCTAAATACTACATTTTAATGGACAGATGAATTTCCAACAACTTTCAAAAAGTTTTAAACATATTTGGCTTCACCCACTCATATGTTAAAACCAATATAAGTAGAAAAGTTATATTTTTATATGCATAGATCTTCGCATGCCATAAGCTTTATTCTGGTAGAAAATTTAATATAATGACCAGTCTATTTTGTCTGCAAGATTCTTTCTAAGATAGAAGGATGTTACCCATTGGCATATAAAATATCTTGGCATTAGTAATTTCAGCATAAAAATTATAACCATATTTTTAAGCCCATATAATTGGGGTTTAGACAAATCCCACATTACGGAGCATCCTTCAAAAACCAAAGGCATTTGGGAGACTATTAAAGTGATCAATAGAATTGTAAGAATTTGATATCCATTTTTTACCTAAACTAGATATTAAGTCACAATTTTTGGCAGACTTTATGGTTTATAATTGGGGTTTAGACAAATCTCACATTACGGAGCATCCTTCAAAAACCAAAGGCATTTGGGAGACTATTAAAGTGATCAATAGAATTGTAAGAATTTGATATCCATTTTTTACCTAAACTAGATATTAAGTCACAAGTTTTGGAAGACTTTATGGTTGAGTGTACGATTCTTGTCTACGACAAACCACCTATTTTTCCTTTCTTTTCTCCTTATTGCTCACTATATGTTGATGGGCCTCTAGAAATTCTTACAAAGGGGCTGGAATATTATTAATCTCCCCTTATCAGGCTACTGTCGAGTATGAACTTCGGGTGAAGTTTCGCACAACCAATAATGCGTCAAATATGAATGCCATCTTCGTCGGGTTGATGTTTGTTATAGATTAAGAAGTGGAAAATGTGATCATTCATACTGATTTGTAACTCATAGTTTTTGAAGTAGGAATAGAGTTTGATGTCCATAATATATAATTAGCATAATATTATGATATGGTGAAGTCACTTCTCACCCATATAAAAAAGTATGACATCATTCATATACTTTGAGAACAAAATAATTGTGCAAACACACTCTCAAAAATTGCTACATTAATTTCCAGTGATTTTTTTAAAAGAAAATATATTGATGAAATCTAGTTTCCAAACATTGAAGGACCATGCGTTATATAATCAATCCATAAGTTAAGAGAATCTTCTTGGATCGTTCCTATATTACCTTTTTTTCAAGGAGTATTACTCGAAGATCTAATAGTAGCAATACGACTCTGAAGGTAGGCAACAAACTTCATTGTTATTGGTGTATAATTATATAAATAAGATTTTACTAAAGCATACTTCAAATGACTTCTAGCTATAAAAGCTGATTATGCACTACGAGAAGTTCAATCTAGCATATGTGAGGAACATTTGGGAGGAAGAGTATTAGCACAAAAAATCCTAAGATAGGGATTTTACTGGCCCACTATGAAGAAAGAAGCATTATAATTCACACAAAGATACAAAAACTATCAATTGCACTCTACTCTCGCCCATTTTCCTGCCACTAAACTTTCATCATTCTAAAGCCCATTGCTTTTCGTCCAATAGGGGATTGATATCCTATAGCTAGTAAATAAAAAAATTTTATCATCTTGGATGCGGATTACTTTACCAAGTGGGTAGAGGCTGAACCCTTGGAAAAAATTACAGAGAAAAATGCAAAACAATTCATATGAAAAAAATATCATTTATCGTTTTGGCATTCTTGCAAAAATTATTACTAATAATGGAACCTAATTCACAAAGGAGATCTTCACGGTATTTTGAAAGGACCTCCACATACAAATGGTGCACACATTTATAGCTCATCCTAAAAAAAAAAGGATAGATAGAGGTTACAAACCAAACTATACTTAAGGGGCTGAAGACACATCTTGGAAAGGCCAGGGGCAGTGGGCTGATGAACTTCCAAATATCCTTTGGGCTTACTGCACTACTACAAGAACTCCAATAGGAGAATCTCCATATAACTTTTTTTTGGTAAAGAAGCAATCATCTCGATCAACATTGGAATTTTGAACCTTAAAGTGTAAACTTTTGACTTCAGCAATAATGAATAAAAACTCTAAAATACTTTAGATTTTCATCCAAAAATAAGAGACAAAGTGTCACTTAAAATTATTGTGTATCATCAAAGAATAGCTCACAAGTACAATCAAAAGGTGAAGCTCTAATGCATCTTAGTCAAAGATCTAGTTCTGCGTAGTCTTAAAGCAACTCGAAAGGGCCCCCAACGTAATAAATTTTCACCATTATGGGAAGGCCCTTATATGGTGGCAGCAATTGTCAGACCTGGAACATTCAAGTTAATGGATGTTTATGAAAGATTCAACCTTAAACTTAAGGTATTTAAAACCTTCGCAAGTATTATTAGTAGTAAATATTAAAATTGCTTATCTTACAGTATATATGCTTATTGTTATGTAGCCCTCATATTTCTAAATAATGTCATGAAGTCATTGTATTATTTTCTCTAATATAGTAAGACTTCATTTAACAAATATCATTATTTTCTTTTCTAAACAAGATAATAATGATGATGCTAAATAAAATATAAAATGGAAAATATAATGTTGATTCTAGAAATACACAATGTTTATTATATCTTAATCAACAGATGATCTATCCTAAAGAGATTCGATCCAACCCTTCCCACATAGGTTAATATCATCAAGCAATGATTGATAATAAAACCTTGGAGGTTAAGCTTCCTAAGTGGATGTCTCTCAATTCTATAAAACTAGTTAACTTCATAAAAAGTTTTATACCACCAATTTAAATGAATATTAACAAGTCTCTATAAATCTTTAATACTTCAAACAATTTTATTCAATTTCTAAGAAAATACATTTCTTTTGATAAAACAAATACATAAAATTCTTTAAGGAGAATAAAAGCAAAGCAACCAATAATAAAAATACTACCCAATCTCAACATCATCATCATTATTGGAAAATACCTTTTTCAATTCACTTTTAGTTTCAACATCGCCTAAATCAGCATGAGAATCCTCAGATTCACGGCTAGGTGTTAGATCTTCAACATCAACTCCAATCTTATGATGTACAAGTTGAATTACTTTAAAATCCATGAGTAAGGCCTTCTTCAAGACTTTGGTGCTCTAAATCCTACACTTTGTCATCAAAAAAATTTTTCATAAGCTTCTTGAACAAGATTTTGGATCTCTAGACGATAAGTTGAAGATTTCTTGAATTCTTCTAGATCCTTTAATGATATAGCTTCAATATATAAAATGGTTGTCTCTCTCCTCTAAAGAAAATCTTGTAACTTTGTATTCTCCTTCTAAAGACATTCTTCTCTAATGCAAGCATTTTGAAAGCTTCTTTTTTGTTGGTTGATCTCTGCACGAGCCTCAATCAACTTCTGGAGGGAAGGGATAGCTTCCCAATTTTGAAAAGAGAAAAACGTGGATATTGTCACCAACAAAGCTCAGCATTCTATTAATTGACTCTCCCTGGTGTCTCTTTAGTTTTCACTTCCTACCTTCACTTGTATTTTCTTTATAGATACTTAACTTTTACAAATTCAACATTCTGATTATAAATTATTGATTTAAATTGGGATTCCAAATCCATATTTTGGATCATTTGTAATAAGGAATATGATTATGTTAAAAATTATGAAGAAGGGATATGATTATGTTTGTCCACTGGTCGTTATTGGACTTTCGTCCACTACCCGACCACTGTTGGATCTCTTCCTAACCATCGACCGCAATTGGACTTCTGTCAGTTCGTCGACCACTGTCAGATTTCTTCCCAAGCATCGACCATCGTTGAACTTCCATCTTGCGGCTTTCATTAGATTTCATCCGAGTTTAAGGATATCCATATGAAGTTTGGCAATATCTTCAACACATTGTATTTAAATTATCCTTGAGTTAAGGGATTGTTGGACTAATGTAATCTACTTAAATATTAGTGAAATCATTTCAACTAGGCAAGGTCCCTTAGTTTTTCCCCTTATTTAGATTTTTTCAAATAAAATTCTTGGTATTTCTTTATATTTCAATTATTTATTTGTATGCTGAATTTTCATACATCGCTAAGACATAAAATCTTCAACTCTATCTACACAAATTTCTCAACCCGAAATAATTTCTTTTATTATTTTTTAAAAATTTGTATCTTTAAAAGTATTTTTACTAAAGCTTTATTTGAATAGCTTTCTTATTTCTTCATTAAGCTTTTTTTTAGTACAAAAGTTTCTAGTTAAAAAAAAATTTATATTCCTCTTTAGAAAGAGGTAAGAAAGCTATCTCAAAGGAAACCTAAGTGTGTCTGGCATAAGAAATTTGATTCAGGTTGATTTTAGTTGTGTGGGGTTATTTTTGACTTTGACCCTAAACTGACCCATTCATCCGAATTGACACCCATAATCTTGACACTATTTTTCACAATTAAAGAAAAAAGAAAAAAATTGTGTGCGGATTTCTTGATCGAAATCTACTTATGATATATATACTTGTGATTGGATAACCTTAGAGGTATAAATGAGTCGAGTATCTCATTAATCAAGCTGAGCTTATTTAGTCTTTTTTGTGCTCGAACCAGACTCATTAAAAAAATATAGGCATGGTCTTAGCTAGATTGCTCGAGCGTTTTTAGAAAGCTCGAGCTTGGCTCTGTCATGGAGATCGATTTCATAATTTTTAAATTATAAGTTTGTTTTTTTTTAAATAATTTTTACTTTCAATATCCAAACCTGATGTAAGTATATAAAAATAATTTAAAATATTAAAATATATTATATAATACTAATTAAAAGTTAATATTCAAATATAGTTTAATTTAATTGAGCAGCTGGATGAGCTTACGAGCGGAGCTAGAATGAGCACAAATATAGGATTGAGTTTAAACCTGTGATTCAATATGCGCAACTCCTGAGCTCGTTAATGAGTCAAGTTCGAACTACCTCACAAGCTGACTCCACTAACTTCTAAGTTGAGATCAATGTAAACTTTGAATATTATATATAATATTAATCTTGTGGCAGATTCAATGATAGTGAAATCTCATAATTAAAATTTTATCAGGAAGTTTTGAGTTTGTTTTATAATAAATATACAAATTATGTTACATAAAATTCTCCGATCTTTAAAGTATTCCCGTTTGATTATTCAAAGTTTTTAAATACTAATAAATGCGTTATACAAAAGTGCTTTTCTGCCAACTGCAGCATTAACTGTTGAAAAAGAAATCTATGGATTCCAAAATCCTTAGGTTTCCTTTGGGATGAGTTTTGCTTCTTAAAACTAATTTTTATTTTAAGAAGGAATAAAAAAACCGTCGCAATCTTATAATCTTATTTGATATACCATATCAGAGTTAAAAAAAAAGTGAAAATTACTTGAGAAGCAGATGCAACCTTTTCCACCTTCAATTTCCCATCCCTACTTTTTTAGCAGGTTAGGGTTAGAGTTCTTCTACGTTGTTTGATCATTCAATCACATAGAGTAATTTGCATTGGTGGCGATTTCAATGGAGTATGAGAGCTAAAGAAGTTGTCTTCTTTAAGAAGTACAAGAACTCATGATAACAGGAGAAGAGACAGTAAATGAAAATGTATTATTCAGCCTCGCATAATGAGCCTAGGTACATCCTATATATAGATACAAGAAATGTAAACAGACCAATATACAAGTTACACGTGTACAGCCTATCTTTATTAACAGATTTATATATATGTTCTATTAAGAGCAAATCTCTTTGAGAAAGAAAATAAAAAAAATAAATAAATTGTTGTTTTCGTTGTCGCCAAAGCTGGAATATTTCATGGCAATATACGTGTAGGTCAAAGCTGTGGCCTATAAAATGATTGTTATTTTGGATGAGAGTGTGAAGGTGGAGTTTCTACATCAGAAAGGTTACAAGCTGTAACTCAGAGCATTCGTGCAGTGCAGAGAATATCTGCAGAGAACGCTGTTAATGGAGATTGAAGGAATTAGAGAGCAATATGTGGGCGGTAATTAGAATCTCTGCTACATGTCTTTATTTATAATTTGTAGTTTTCTTCTTCTTTCTTTTCGATTTGGATACTTCCTTTATTGTTTTAGTATGATTTTCTTATTAAATAGTTTCTCTATGTTCTTTCTACTGCGATATTGATGCATACTTTTTTCTTGTTTTTTTTTTCTGAAACTTTCTCACTTGGGCCTAATAGAAGGGGAACTGTTAACCTTCAGTTGGGAATCAAATTGGGCAAGATGTTTCTTTATCAGGATTAATTATTGTTTTTGAATTAATATAAAGTTCATTAAATTTTATATCATACTTGTTTCAAAACTAATTTAAAATTTTTAAAATTTGATCAAAATTTTATCAGAATATATATATATATTTTTTGTTAAATTCCATTTATCAGATTGAAAAAAATGGGTAAAAGGACAAGCATCTTACTTATTTTATTCTCCTAAGCTTTGGTTACATCAATCGTTGACCTATAATGTCGAAAAGAATCATTTCATATTTGCTTGTACTTATTATATATAAATATTTATTATTTCTCATTCCCCCAAAAACAAACGCATGAAAGTCTTCCAGCATAGAATAAAAAATTAGTAGATTAAAAGATTTATAATCAACCGAAAGTACATTCTGACCAATAAAAAAGTTCTTATAGATTAAGACAAAAAATTTGTAAAATGCTGTGAGCCTTGATCCTCCCCTGGTAGAGGAAAATTTTTAAACAATTTTAAATTAATTCAAAAACAATAATTTAGTCAGATTTCATCAATTTCAGGGCTGAGGAGCCTGAAAATAATGAAATCTGAAAAAGGAATTACCTTTTTATATCAACAAGTATGTTCGTGGGTGGGTTTTAACATAAATAAATAAATTATTATTTTAAAATTTCTGTCATTTAGCCTTGTTGTCAGAATAATATTGTTTGATTTTATATTGAATGTCTTTTTATTCAAAGAGTTTTCATTTGATGCAGAAGAGATTAATGATAGCCCAATAGAGGAAGTCAGACTTACTGTACCTATAACGGATGATCCAACATTACCAACAATGACTTTCCGAACATGGCTTCTGGGGACAATAGCTTGTGCCCTTCTTGCATTCATGAACCAGTTTTTTGGATACCGTAATAATCAGCTCTCGATATCTGCTATTTCAGCTCAGATTGTTGTTCTTCCACTAGGCAAGTTATTGGCATCAACACTCCCTTCAAAGTTAATAACTATTCCAGGCACAAACTTAAGCTTCTCTTTGAATCCTGGGCCTTTCAACATCAAAGAACATGTTTTAATCACAATCTTCGCCAACTGCGGCGCAAACTCAGTTTATGCAGTGAATATAGTTACAATTGTTAAGGCCTTCTATCATAAGAGTTTGCATCCACTCGCAGCTTATTTGCTAGTTCAGACCACACAGGTAATTTAAAAGTCTGTGCTGCTGATTAAATTGTGTTTTAAATTTGATGGAATTTGTTATATTTACAAGAAAATCTTATTCATGAATTATTTTGAAAATTTCTCATAAAGTTGTGTGTTTTGCGGGCATTCATCCCACATCCAAACCGATGTTCATCCGGCATCCGACCTTTTGTTTTCCCACGACCGAGGTTCGATTGCGATCCCGACATTCATCCCACATCCAAACGTGTTGTTCCCGTCTTCCGGCATGCAATATGTCTTCTGATGCAATCCATCATCCCCCATCATTCCGCTTTTGGCGAGCCGCTCGAGTAATCGAGTTGAGCGAAGGGTTGTTCGAGCTTGAGCTCAATATGGCCATCGAGCTTGAAATCTTGTTAGATTTCACATTCAGCTCAAGAGGTTGATAAGCTCGACTCATCGAGCCCGTTAGCGAGTTGATCCCAAGCCGGCTAGTGAGGCGGCTTGACTCGGTTGCATCCCTACATATGATTATCAAACTTGTTGAGAATAATAGCAACTTTCCTAAGTAACAGGAAGCAATATAAGGCCGAATTTTTCTTTAAATTAAGCTTACCATTGCTATTAAATATGATCTGTAGCTTGTTGGGACAGTTGTTCCATCCACAATATACTTCGGCACGGCATGGTGGCTCCTTGATTCAGTGGAGAATATCTGTGACCCCAATAAACTACCTGAAGGAAGCCCATGGACATGCCTTGGTGATGATGTTTTCTATAACGCATCCATCATATGGGGCGTGGTGGCTCCTCTCAGAATGTTTGGTCGTCTCGGCCACTACAAAAAGATGAACTATTTTTTCCTCATCAGATTTCTCGCTCCAATTCCAGTTTGGGCTCTATCGCGCATTTATCCAGAGAAGAAATGGATCAAGCTCATCAACATGCCTATAATCCCTGGTTCAACAGGAATGATGCCTCCGGCAAGGGCTGTGAACTACTTGATGTGGGGTCTTGTTGGCGTTGTGTTCAACATCCATGTGTTCAGAAAATACAAGGCTTGGTGGGGAAGAAACAATTATGTTCTTTCAGCTGGACTTGATGCTGGAGTTGCATTTATGGGCATCATAATCTATTTTGCTCTGCAAGATAAGAACATCTATGGAGCAAACTGGTGGGGATTGGAGCCAGATCACTGCCCCTTAGCTAAATGCCCAACTGCTCCAGGCGTCAAAGTTGAAGGCTGCCCCTCATTTTGAGGAGAAATTATTATGTTCGGATATCTAACAGAGAGATACATCCAGATTTTTCTCTATCTACAGTCATAGTATAGTTACTGTAGCTTTGACTATGCTTTTACAGTAGACAGAGAGAAATCCTTTATGAATATTTTAAATATATATATATATATATATATATAATTAAGAGATTATTTTGATTTTCAAGTTATATTTTACCTGTAATGATGATATAGTCAGTATGTACTTTGCTTGATTTTAGGAGTGACCTTTTGGTTTTCTTTCTGCAGTATGTCCGTTTGATTTAGAATAAAATATTTTGGATTGCAAATATTTGTTTCTGTCTTAGATATTTTATCATGTTGTTATAATTTGTTTTCTGTCCTAATTAAAGGCTATTAAAAAAAATGTTGTTATAATTTACTGTTTTAGAAAGCATAAAATTATTATTTTTTAAATTAAACCCTTAAAGATATTATAATTTAAATTAAAAGATTGGAATGTTGTTAATAAATCATTGAAATTTATTTATCAAGAAATATCCTTACGTTTTATTTATTTATTATTACTTATTTCATATTGAATCTATTTTATATAGTTTCTCAAAAGTATTAAAATTATGTGGGCCTAAAAAAACATCTTTAGCCTTCCTAGTTTAAGATTTAATTTTGATTGTGATTTTAATTATATTTATTTGATTATAAAATATTAAAAAAAAGTACGAATTTTTTAAAAGAGCTTAGGAAATATTTATTTCATAAAAAATAGAAAAGAGCTAGTTATCCTCTCATCACGCAGCTAGCTCTTATCCTTTTATGAGGTGTTTTTATAAATGCATCAAATTATTTGGTGCACTCTAAATGCCCCAAATTGGGACGTGCGAGACAGCTCAGTGGTTGAGCTTAGGTAATGCTTCTCGTCAGATCCTGTTCGATCCCTAAAGGAACCCAAAAAAAAGGCCTCAAATCATTTGAGGCTTTTAGCTTGAGAGAGAGATGAGAGAGGCAGGGGGAGAGAGAGTGAATTGGGAGCGAGATGGAAAATAGAAAGAGAAACATGAGGAGAGAGAGAAACAGGAAGAGAGAGCGACCAGAAGTTTTTAACTCTTATTAAAATAAATTTTTATACAATATTAAATATATATTAATTAGTTAAATTTTGTTTTAAATATAATTAATTTAATTTATTAAATAATTTATTACAATTTTTTAATTTAAATAAATAATTATACATAAATTTATTTTAATTTAAATTTTTATTAAATTAATTTAGACGAGGGAATTGACGTACATGTGAAAATAAAGTTGGAAGTATATTTGATAGTACAACAATTATGTTAAGAAATTTAAGTTTTTAATTTAGATAGGATATAATTTCATTCGATTTTCCAAAGGTTTAATGACTCGGTTCTTGATCAAGTACTATCTGCAAAATAAATTAAAATCTTAATTTTATTGAAATCCCTTTAAGAATTAAAAGTTTACATATATGCCACTGAATTTTTATATATTTAGATATTTACTTTCTGAACATTAATATTTATTAATAAAATTTTTTAATCTATTAACTATATTAAAAATATCATTGAAATTAAGATATTTAAAAAATCCTTTATGTGATTTATACACAAAGATATTAAATGAATAAATAAATAAAATGTAGATATTAGATAAATAAATAAATAAAAATTTTGTATATATATAATGCATTAACTTTATGAATTCTGTAATAAAATAATTTTAATTAAAAGTAATTAAAATACTAATTTTTTGGTGAATAATTTGAGCTTCATTTACAACTCATTATAGATTGCTATAATACATGTTAAATATATAAATTACTTATTGTTATTTAGTTTGGTTGGTGGGCGAGTGCGGTTGGGAACTCCCCAACCCGTACTCGATTCACTTTGGTAGCTTCTCTTAAATCAAGTGCGGGTCAGGAGATTTCTGGGATGAGTGCCTCTTCTAGATCAACTGAGAATTAGTCACGAACTCATAAAAAAAACACCTCATAAAAGGGTAATATATATCTATTATCTTACATACAGAAAAAAATTATATATTAATTTTTTTTAAAAAATTACATCTCTCTCCCTCTCCCTGACTCTCTCTTCCCATTTCTCTCTTTCTCTCTCTATCACATCTCTCTATAGCATCTTTCTCTCAAGCTGAGTGTGTCAAATCAATTAGAGCATTCAGAATGTATCAAATTATTTGGCCCATTTGGAATGCGTCAAACATTTTTATTATTCTGCTCATTTTTAAATTATTTTTCGATTACACTCCTTATACTAATATAAATTTTAGACCTGCTCCAATTTAAAATTTCGCTCATTTTAAATTAATCCCTGATTACGTTCTTTGTATTAATTTAAACTTTAAACATCTTCCAATTTAAATTTCATTTTTAGCTGAGCTCACATTGTAATAAATAAAAAAATGATTAAATAAATGATTTTGAGAAGTGTGGTGGCCTGGTGACGGTGCATTATCATTAAGAATGAGACATAAGAAGTTTTGAGAGAGTATGAGTTTTGCTGGTGGCGCTATGGCGTTGGGTAATATAGTGATGCAGTGTAAGAAAGAATTAGTGCTTTTTAAAATAAAAAATACCTCATTCATAAAACACAACCCCAAATGCACCAACCAACTTGCAAAGGAAGAAAGGAGAGGATAGGAAGGAAAAAAAGAAAAAAAAAAGGATTTGGAGTCCGAAATTCAATTTTCGCCCGTCAGGCCAATTAGAAAAATTGTTGGGTTCAACCAAAGCAAACCATACCCTATTTTTCATTGAAATTCTAATGTATATAATAAAAGATATACTTTTAAAAGTATTTTTCTTAAGTTTTAAAAGAGTTTTATCTTGTAACTTTTTATATGTTACTTTACTGTGTTATGGATAATTTGATCATAATAATGCAAAATTTCATCGACAAGTTTATTATGTATGCATTTTTATTTATTCTGAAAAATAGAATCCTTTTTTAACTGCAATACAATTGATAAAATATGTTAATTTAATATTTTACTCAATCTTTGTGAATTTGATAAATTTCTAAGCACTTTGAGTTGGAAGTAAAAATGTTAAGGTTTTCTATATATACAAGTTGGTATATTATACTATTTACTTTAAAATACCTTAATTTCACAATGCATTTGAGTTATCATGCCTTTCATGATATTCTAGATTTTTTGAATTGAAATGAAATGCATTTGCTTAGAACAAAATAATCCAATACAAAAGATGGAAATCTTTTGTATTGGATTATTCTATTCTAGTTCCGAATTTGTTCTATTGTGAAAGTTCTATTATGTTGTATTTTGATTTTGCTCTCTATGGGCTCCAAAAATTTGCGCCCGGTCCTCTCTACGGTCCCTTTCATTCTTCTTCGGGTTGTCGATGAAGTTTTAACGAGTAAGTTCTGAGGTAAATTTTTAGTAAGTAGATTGGGTTTTTAAGTAAGATTCTACCTAGAGATTTTGCCCTAATTTTGGAAGGACTTTATGATATGAGTTCAAGTTTCCTATAGGGGTAAGCCCCGATAGTTAATAATCCCTTCCAATAGAGAGATAGAACTTTCGATTAATGCTAGTAGTATAAAAAGATACTAAGTATGTGGTGTATAGTAGCAGCCTGATTTAGGTATTTAAAATTAAAATTTTACTACCTTATATTTAAAGAAGATGGTGGGGGAGTGATGATAAACCCGATAAGGATCCCAAGGTTCCGTCATCTCGGGTCATCATGATATCTGATCCATTTGGAGGCAAAACCACCTACTTAGAACTTAGAAGGTCCCGACCATTACAGTTTACTTGTCATTCCATTTGGTAGTAAAACCTTTGGTTAGAGGATACATGTCACATCCTTGCTAGCAAAAGACAAGTTGAGAATGAATCTTCATATTCTTGACAAGATATTAGCTCTTTGTGAGCTGTAGTGATTTTTAAATTTATCCACCTCAACAAATTATTAGGGAGTGTGGATGTGTATTTTTCTATAATTGTATTGATGTTTTATTTCAATTTTAAATGTTTATATTATTGAATATATTTATGGAAATTTAGTGGCATTTTAAATATTTGGGGTCCCATTCTGTTTAAATTTTTGTCAGTACGACCATCATCAGGGTTTTCATGAAAAATTTTATTTTATTGTTTGAACCTTATTAACTCTGTCTACTTGCCGATAAAGGATTGGATTTGTTATTTGTTTTATACCCGGATTAGTATTTTTTTTTGTAATAGGATATAATGGCATAATATTAACATATAAAATAAATATCCCAATTGACACTACAACTGTATATTCATTTGTTGGTTCGAACCTACTCGACTCCTATATAATCATATAGAAGGATCAGACTCAAGTTTAAGTTCATTTATTAACCAACACAACATCCTTAGATGTCATATGTGTACTTTTGACATGCTTGTTGGGACCCATGCAGCTATCTAATTACATATGTTTTGTATGATGCACTTATGTGATGGTCACACATATGCATTGGATGCTTGCAACAAAATTGCATATTATGCATTTATGTGAGACATATGTATATTGGTTTATGAATGAATTTAAATGTTGTGACATGTTTGAGTGACATTCTTCCTTTAGCAACTAATCCCTCTCGTAAATGAAGGTAATCCTCCTTCATTAGTATATTGTTCATATTTTCAGATTAATTAGGATATACATGGAGATTGATCATAGTTTATGGTTTTTGTGTGATGAAACCTATAATACTTTATGTGTAGAATATTGGAAATTAAAGGAGAAACATAAGATTAAGTTAAGGGGCTATTAGATTTATGCCTGATTTGAGCAAGATTTATGGCGTATTTGAAAGTTATGATGGAATAAATCGTCTGTCTCATTATTTTTGCAGTAAATCTTAGATTTACTAAATCATGTAGTTTGGCAAATTTAATATTTCAAGTTAAATCCTACATGTTGCCAAATAGCTTCTAAGCATTGTAAATATGAAGATGCTAATCTGGTGGATGAGTGGCTTTACTCTTAGAGTTTATTATTCACAGTAACAGTGTAATAGATAGAGTTATTATTAGTAGATTTCATGTTGGATAGTTGAGAGGAATGATTTGGACTTATTGTGTGATAGAAAAGTTTTGCTGCAAAATTAAGGGAAATTCTTTAAGATGGTGGTGATACCTGCAAAATGTATTATAGTGCAGAATGTTTCCCACTATAAGAGAAGCATAATAATAATTTAAGTATTGTATTAGATTTAAAAACTTTTTTCGCTCGCTCTGCTCCCGCTCAGCTAGGGCTATTGAGGGAGTTGCTACTTAGCTTTGTATGTTTTATAATCTTACAACTTGTATATTTTTTATGATTCCAAATATTATTATTTTGATTATTATCTTCTCCTAACATATTTTGGAAGAATTATTTTTGCTCTTGTGTGTACTAACATTTCAAGAAAGTCATACTCAAGATTGTTGAAGACTTCAAATCAAGATCCGCTTAGAATGTTTTATAAATTGATGTCTATATTTTTTATTTTATTGAGTCTGAGAGAGTGTGATTTTAATTGAGTAACTTAGCACACACACACAGGCGGAGAGCTTTAAAATTCATAATTTTTTAAACTAATCGTACAGTACAAACCATGTTCATACGGTACTATCTGATCAGTTATACTCCTAAACAAGCAATGGAACGAACAGAGAGTGCAAAATTTTTTCTAAGTAAAGATCATCCAGACGATATTTATCATTCGTCCCAGGACGATGCTCTCTATCTATATTCATCCAGACGATATTTATCGTTCATCCCAGGATGATGCTCTCTCTGGATGCATTCGTTCAAATGATATTTATCATTCATCCCAGGATGATGCTCTCTGGATGAGTTCATCAAAATAATATTTATTATTCGTCCCAAGACAATGGGCTCTGGATTTGCCAAAATGAACTATTCGTCCAAACGATATTATGGTTCATCCCAAGACGATCTTCTCTGTTCTAAAAACTTGAAATTCATAGTATTTTTTTATACCAATGAACTTTGAGAATAACTATTCATATCGAACGAACCAAGTTTATACGGAATGATGATCAGGTACGAAGGAAATCCATACTAGGTCACATTAAGTTTGTACATAATAATTTTTACAATGTTCGTACGTACGAAATTGAATCGTACGGGACGATCATGGATGGTCAGAAATTGAAAATTACAATTTTAGATGGATTTTCATGTCTTTTCTATAAAATGTCCAATTTAAACTGTCTTAAAATCTTTTTGTCATTTGATCTTCATACATACTAAAGGGAATTTGAAGGCGAGAGTGAGAGAGAGTGTTTGAAGGAGATTTCTTACTGCTAGAGGGTTGAGGGTTCACTTAGTTACTAAAAGGTAGAGGATCTCTATTTGTAATTTGTTATTACTTCACTCTTTTCTCTTATCCTTCTAGATTTCTTGAGTGAAGATCGTTCAAAAGGATCTGGTTCTCTGCCAACACTTAGAGAGTGTGAAAGGATGAAGAGTTCTCTGCCTATAATTGGAGAGTGTGAAAGGACAAAGGGTTCTCTGCCTACACTTGGAGAGTGTGAAGGATGAAGGTTCTCTACCTATACTTAGAGAGTGTGAACACCTGACGGTTCTCTGCTGACGTTTTGACGGTGTAAAGGGATGAAGGTTCTCTGCCGCACCGGGTAGTGATGGAAGAGAGTTTTCGTTAAGGCTTCTCCGCCTTGCTGTGGGGGTAAAAGGATAGACACTAGTGGTAATAGTGCAATACCTAAAGTGGGAGACTTCAGGGAGTGAATATAGGTCGTGTTTGACCGAAGCACTATAAATCTTGTGTCTTTTATTTTCGATGCTTTTTATTTTCTCTATGCTTGTTATTATCTGTGGTTGAAAATTTTCTTTTATAATTTCAAAAACAATTTTATCAGTTTTTCAAATTTAAAATAAGTGGAAGTTTTTAAAATTACCAATTCACCCCCCCCTTGATTAGCCGTTGGGAAAAAAGTTTAGGTCTAATAACCTAACTCAAATTTAACAAACTTCAACAAGTGGTATCAGAGCTTAGTTTCAAAATCATAAGTTTAGACTACTTTTTGATTAAAGACCATGGCTATATTTGGAAACCGAAACACACTGGAAGGTTACTCTATAACTAGACCTTCCTTATTTGATAATATTCCTTTTGATTTTTGGAAAATACGCATGTCAATATTTTTACATGTTGCGAATTTGAGATTATGGATTAAACTTTTGATGATAGCAAACATTCATATTTTTTCTATGACTGTCTTACCTACTAACTTTTCAGGTTCACATGATCGAATGCAACTCAAGCCAGCTCAAGATTGGGTAAATTTAGGTTGAGTCAAGTCTGTAATTTTCCTTTCTTGAGTCAACTGTAAAAGTGATTCCTGATGATAAGTAACCTTACACACACACACTTGAGGGATTTTCTATATTTTCTATTTTGAGTATATCGGCCTGGACAATGTTAATATCAACCAGGACGATCCGACTAAAAACAAAAACTCTAATTAAGGCATCCTAGTTAAGCAGTCGTCATTAAGCACATCATCTTGGACGATCCTTGTATCAGCCATGATGATAGGCTCAAATTAGAAAGAATCAGCCTCCATGATCAATTTAGGTATTCTTTATTTCAGGTCATCGACCAGGACGATCTATACATTAGCTTGGAAGATGTAGCATAATTATGCATAAATTAATCTAGTAATTATGGAAAGTAATTAAGGCTGATAGATACGAAAACATTGGCGGGGCCGATCGCAGGATCGGCCGGGACGATGTCCTGGATGATTAACATTGGCCAGACTCTATTCCGGGCGATCTTCAGGATGATTGTACTCGGATTTGAACTAATCAGCCAGGACGATATTGTATCGGCCTGGAAGATGTAACCAATTTTCTTCTGATCGTCCCAAACCGTCCTGACTGATTGAGCTTATTTTATACTGATCGACCAGGATGATATTCCTATCGTCCTGGAAGATAATGTCGGTTCTTGAAATTCTATTTAAAGGACCCAAATTTTCTCATGCAAAGAGACCATTTGATGCTGTCTTGACCTAAGAGAGCCAAGAGGAGAGGGAGAGAGAGGGAGAGAGAGCGAGGAACTTGTGAGGGGGAGTTTATGAGAGGGATTCACAAAGGTTGCTCCAAGCAGGGTTCCAAGGCTTCTTCTCCAGTCTTCGTCCTTCATTCTTTTAGGGGTTCAAGGGAGGGTAAGCTTCAGCAATTGGTCGAGGTTCTCTGCCTGCTTCAGGAGGAAGCAAAAGGAGTCGAGGTTGTCTGCCTGCTTCAGGAGGAAGCTAAAGGAGTTGGGTTCTCTGCCTGCTTCAGGAGGAAGCAAAAGATGGGTTCTCTGCCTGCTTCAGGAGAAGAAAAAGGAGTTGGGTTCTTGCCTGCTTCAGGAGGAAGCAAAAGGAGTTGGGTTCTCTGCCTGCTTCAGGAGGAAGCAAAAGGAGTTGGGTTCTTGCCTCGCCGGGGTTAGCGGAAAGGAGTTTTTGTGAGGGCTTCTCCGCCTTGTTGTGGGAGCAAAATGAGAGTCACTTTTGTAGTGCAATACTTAGAGGGCGCCTCCGAGGAGTGGACGTAGGTCGAGTTGACCGAACCACTATAAATATTATGTAATCTTTATTTATTTTGATTTTTGCATTTATTTTTTTGCACTTTGATTTCTGTGGTGATTTTGGTTTGTGGTTTGATTTTAAGAATTTTTTTTAAAAATACCAATTCACCCCCCTCTTGGTTATCCTCAGGCTAGTTCTTAAGGGCTTAACATCCCTAATAAACTTTTATTACAGTCATTAGATTATCGTATGTGGATCTTAGTTCAGAAAGGATATATAAAATCAACTAGATTAGTTGATGGAGTTAGAGTTGAAATTCCCTTTGTAGACTGGACTGTAGAACAACGTGAACTAGCACAACTTAACGCTAAATGTTTGAACAATTTCTTTTGTGCTCTTAAATCTAAAGATTACATGTAGGTTTCCACTTGCAAAAGTCGAAAGGACATTTGGGTTAGACTTTGTATAGCATATGAAGGGACTAATGAAGTTAAAAATCCAGACTTAATATCTTGTTGCATGACCATGAATTATTTTGCATGAAACATAATGAATCCATTTCTGACATGTACATAAGATTCACACAAATAGTCACCTCTTTATATGCATTGGGTAGGGAACTAACAACTGCTAAAATGGTTAATAAGATACTTCATTATTTTCCTACGACTTATGATACTAAAATAATTGTGATTACTGAGTCTAAACACTTAAATGTTTACTTTATTGACAATCTTCTTGGATCACTAATTGCTTATGAGCAAAGAGTGACTCAATGAAAGATTGATGCATGAGAGCCATGAAAGGAGAAGAATATTTCACTGAAGGTAGAGGAGTCAGAGAGTGATCTATCTGTACCTGAGGATGAGGGCGACATAGATTTGATGACTAAACAATTCAGAAGCTTTCTAAAGATGAAGCAAAAGAGACGCCAGCAATGGAATTGAGGTAAGTTCAATAGAAATGTCAAGGTTTCTAACGATGTAATTTGCTATGAGTGTAGGAAACCTCGACACATTAAGTCAGACTGCCCAAAACTCAAAGCCACTCCTAGCAAGGAGAAGATAGAGGAGAAACCGATTGTGAAGAAGGGAAAGAAGAACTTCCAAAGATCTTTCTAGGCTGACTCAGCTTTAGACTCGTCAGAGACTGAAAAGGAAGAAGAAGTCACCAATCTGTGCTTGATGGCCGATAATCTAGATCAGTCCGATCAAGAAGAGGTATGTAACATAGCTTATGCTAAACTTTTTGAAGTCTCTCAAAGAATACATGTTGCATATAGGAAATTAAAGAAAATGCATGCTAGTCTTAACCTAGAACTTCAAGAATTATAAAAAGAATATGAAATCCTTATAAAAGATTATGCATTGATTGATAACAACCACATAAACTTACTTAATGAATTTGACAACTTGAATGAAGAAAATGTGAATTTAAAATCATCCTATGAAAAATTGGAAAATGATTTTAAGACTTTTAAGGATGATTTAATGAGTAGAGAGCATTATTTAAATTTTGATAAATATATTTTGAAAGATATAGACACCTTTTTTAGGTTGAAAGTGAAAGCTCTCGAGAAAAATAGGATACCCCAAACACTTGAAGATTTTATAAATCCTACTTTATATCAAAAAATTTTAAAACTCAGTAGGAAATAGAATAATTATAGAAGATTGAGAAATTCATTTTTAGAAGTTAAATGCTTTAATTATGGCATGTTTGGACACATAGCACACAACTGTACTTTGGATAGAAAAACTTTTTTGATGTGGAAACTTTAGATGCATAAACCTATATATATCATATGTGCATCTATTTTAAAATTGCCAAAAGGAGAACCCAAACTTGTTTGGATTCCCTGATCTAACATTTAATATTTTTGCAGGGTCTCTCTAATACAAGGCCTTGTGAGAGCATATAATACCTAGATAGCAGTTGCTCAAGGCATTTGACTAGAAATACTAAGCAATTTATATCGCTGGAAGCCAGAAGTGTAGGCAGAATTACACTTGGAGATAACACCCCAAGAAAGGTGGTTGGATCAGGTATGATTTGAAATGTTGAAAACTTTTTTATTGAGAATGTACTACTTGTAGAAGGCTTAAAGTATAATCTATTAAGTATTAGCAAGCTATGTGATAAAGGATACAATGTCAAATTTTTTCCTACTAGCTGCATATTAAGCTTAAATGGTATTGATGTTTTGCATGGTATAAGGGTAAATAATGTCTATATGCTAGATTTAAATTGTATCAAAACTCCTACTGTTTTTTGTTTGAAAATAATTTTTCATGAATCATGGCTTTAGTATATGAGACTTTGTCATTCTAATATGAAAAATCTTAGGAGGATTACCCAAAAGAACTTAGTGAGAGGTATACCAAAATAAGACTTTACTAAGGATCACTTTTACGATGTATGTCAATTATGAAAATAGGTGAAGTCCTCTTTTCAGTCCAATAAGAATCTTAGAACTAGTAAATCATTGGAAATTTTGCATATGAATCTTTTTGGACCAGTTGGAACTATAAGTCTAGGTGGGAAGGTATACGGATTTGTGATTGTCGATGATTTCTTTAGATTCACTTGGGTTAGATTTCTATATCATAAGAGTGAATCATTTGAGGAGTTTAGAGATTTTTTGACTTGGATTCAAAGGAAAATAGGATGTGAGATTTTGACAATTCAAAGTTATCCTAGAGGAGAATTTAAAAATAAAAAATTTGATGATTTTTGTAAGGAGAGAGATTGATCACAATGTTTATGCACTTAAAATCCCTCAACATAATGGAATAGTCAAAAGGAAAAATAGAACATTAATGAAGCCGCTCGAGCCATGTTGGCAGATTATTCACTTCCTAAATATTTTTGGGCTAAGACGGTTAGCACGACATGTTATGTTCTGAATAGGGTGAATGTCATATCAAACTTAAATAAAACATCCTATGAGTTACTAAAGGGAAGAATACCTAAATTATCACATTTGTATGTTTTTTTTTTATGTAAGGTGTTCATATATAACAATGGAAAATCTGCCTTAGGAAAATTTGATCCAAAATCAGATGAAGGAATTTTTCTAGGATACTCTAGTGTTAGAAAATCTTATAGAGTATTCAATAAAAGAAATATGGTAATTGAGGAGACCACACATTTTGTATTTGATGAATCTAGAAGTTTGGAAGAGCTGATTATTATAGAGGATGAGATAGAGATTGACTCCCAAAAGATTGAGAAAATAAATTTGGATGAAAATTTAGAGATAGAAAACCAGTTGCCTAGAGATTTGAGATTTTTTAAAAACCACCCAAAGGAATTGATTATAGGTGAACCTAGTAAGGGTGTTAGAACTAGGAATGAACTAAGTAAAGAAGTCAATCATTTAGCTTTTATTTTTACCATAGAACCCATAAATATTGATTAAGTACTTTTAGATGAATTTTGAATTTTGGCAATGCAAGAAGAATTAAATCAATTTGTAAGAAATAAAGTATGATAATTAATTATAAGGCCAAAGGATCAAAGTATAGTTGGGACTAAGTGGATATTCAAGAATAAAATAAATGACTCACAAGTAGTCATTAGAAATAAGACTAGATTGGTGGCTAAGATGTATAATCAGATTGAAGGGATTGATTTTGAGGAGACTTTTACATCTGTTTCTAGACTTGAAGCAATTAAGATTTTACTAGCCTTTGCTTGTTTTAGAGGTTTCAAGTTATATCAAATGGATTTTGAAAGTGTCTTTTTAAATGGGTTAATCCAAGAGGATGCTTCTGTAAAATAACCTCCAGGCTTTGAAAATTCAAAATACCCTAATCATGTGTTTAAGTCGAAAAAGGCATTATACAGATTGAAACAGGCACCTAGTGCTTGGTATGAGAGGTTGAGCACCTTTCTACTTGAGAGATCTTTTAAAAAGAAAGTGTTGATATAACTCTCTTTTTAAAGAAATTGGGAGAAGATATTCTCATTGTACAAATTTATGTTGATGACATCATCTTTGCATCTATTGATAAAAAACTTTGGGATGAATTCTCTAAAATAATGAGTAATGAATTTGAGATGAGCTTAGTGGGAGATTTGAGTTACTTTCTAGGCTTTAGCATTAAGCAAATTGAGGAAGGTACGTTTCTTAGTCAGTCAAAATATATTAAGGACATCATCAAAAAGCATCAAATGGACAATGCTAAACCTGTTAGTACACATATAAGTTCCTTTATTCAGTTGGATAAGGACCCAAAGGAAAAATCTGTTGATCAAAAGAAATTTACGAGAATCATTGGATCTTTGCTTTACTTGACAGCTAGCCAACCCGATATTATGTTTAATGTTTATTTATGTGCTAGATTTCAGTTAGATCCAAAAGAATCACATTTGACAGCAGTGAAAAGGATTTTGAGATATCTTTTGGAAACTCAGAACTTAGGAATTTGGTATATCCTAAGTTTAGCTCTTCATTTGAAATAATTAGATATTCAGATTCAGACTTTATAAGTTATAGGGTTGATAGAAAGAGTATTTCTGCAACATGTCAAATTATTGAAAATTTTTTAGTCTCTTGGTCCAGTAGAAAATAAAATTTTGTAGCCCTATCTACTGCTAAAGCTGAATACATAGCCTTAGGAAGCTGTGTGGCACAAGTACTTTGGTTGAAATAATAGTTGATTGATTTAGGATTAACAATAGGCACAATTCCCATTTATTGTGATAACACTAGTGCCATTTGTATTTCTAAAAATCCTATTCAGCATTCAAGAGCCAAACATATAGACATCATACATCATTTCATAAGAGATCACGTATCCAAAGGAGAAATTGAACTTAATCATGTTTCAACAAAAAATCAACTTGTAGATATTTTTACAAAATCGCTAGCCTTTGATACTTTTAGTATATTAAGAATAAGGCTTGGTGTGATTGATTTGAATGCCTAATTAAATATTTCTTCAACCTTGATATGTGTTTTTATGAGTGTGCTTTTAGTTTTTTGTGATTTTAATTGTGTGTTTTTTTTTTGCATGATTATTTTTGTCTTTTTTTTTTGGTGTTTTGTGTGTTTTCTTAAAACTTTTTCGAACAAGTGGTATCATGTTTTTCAAGTAATCATATGAAATTTCTAAGTGTGAAATTCATCTATACGAAATTAATTTCGTACTTGATGAATCCTGTAGCGTATTGATCTATTGGCTAGAATTGAATGCGTATAGTTTTTTAGTTTTTAATACAGTTCGTATGTACGATCATGATGATCGTCTGTACGATGTGTATTTAATCATATGTACGCATCTAGACGATTATATGGATAAGCATAGTTATTATTTTTGATCGTACATACGAACCTAGAGTTCGTATATACAAACCACGCGTCATTCTGAATGGGGGACGATTATAACCGTCATAAAAAAGATCTTAAATAATGGATCATCCTGGATGAACACCTGTTTGTCTGTGCAATCATTTGGTCAAAACATTTGTACAAAAGGTTGCATTTTAACTCGTATGATTAGGAAAAGTCATTTCATTTTAACCATATTCGTTCGTCCATACGAAGTTTTGCTTTGCACATACGAACCCATGCATTGTACGGGACAAACCAAATTTTGTCGATACGAAAATCATTTTTCTTTAAATTGAAAGGGTTTAGAACTAAAACTTCATTCTCTTCAAAAGCCTTTTCAACCTTCTTTCTCCTTTGATCTTTCTATGGTGAGTTCAAGTAAGAGGGTTAGACAAGCTAAGGAACTGACTAGGGGACCTTCCTCTAGGAATACCCATGAAAACATATTGTCCAAAGCAAACGAGAAAACCTTTCCTAGGTTTGTATCTGCAAAAATGACCCCTTCCAAAGTTTTGATTCAGGATAATACAATCTATCAAATACTATCACTCTTTGCTTCTACTCAATTTGAGTTTATCCTTACTCTGATTTACTCCTTCAACATATCTACATTTCATTACTTCCTAGCGAACATGACCTTTAACTCTGATCAAGATAGAATTAGATTCTATATTCTAGGGAAGAATGTAAAAATAACCAAGGAGGATATAGAAGCTTTCTTAAACTTAAGGACTGAAGAAATATGATCCCACACTTTAACTTATGCTACAACTTTTAATTGGACTGAGATTAACCGGATACTTAGAGGCATTAGACAAGAATGCTATTTGCCCAAGGTAAACACTCTACACCAAGATGTTAGAATCATCTAGCATGTGCTTAGAACTTCCTTCATTTCAAAAGCTGGTGATAGAATTAATATCACTCCTCTTCTTTCCACTGTCACTTATCTGATCATTACTGTTCAACCCATTAACGAAGCCCAACTCATTCTTGACTACCTTAATGGGCTTTTTTAGGACACCTTGTGGCTTATATTCTTGAGAAGAAGTATGAATTAGTTCATCCTGATGTGTCTTATCTTAAAGAGCCTTTGTACTACAATGATTGTTCATTTTGAGCTATCTTTGCAAAATATGATGAAGGTGTTGACACTGAGGCAGAAGAGAGAGGACCTACACCTGTGCCTGCTCGTGGACCAAATCTTCAGGAGTTGGTTCATCGCTTTGATCGCCTTGAGAATCACTTTGATCGATGCTTTGATTAAATTGAGACTCATGTACAGCAGCAGGACACACAGTACCAGCAGGACATGGGCTGGATACGAGGTCAATTCGACAATGTAAGCTCTAATATGGCTATGATGAGTAGCTATTTTAATTTCTACAACCAGCCACCTCCTCTAGATCATGGACCCTCTGAATAATGACTATACTTCTTTTATGATTTTCTCTACTAGTGTTGATGTGACGTGATGTATTGTTAGTTTTTATGTCTTTATGTTTTATGTTTTTATGTTTTATGTCTTTTTGAAATCTTTGTATATTGATATCTATCATGCTCAATGTATTATCATTCACCATGATATCAATAAAAAGTTATCCTGTCATGTTTTTAGAAATATTTGTTAGCCTATATGATTATCCTGACTAATTGATATAATAAGTGGTATACTTTGAAATGCAAAAAAAAAAAAAATTAAAAATCTAATTTTTTTAAAAATTTAAGTTGTGTTATAACTCGATCAAGTTAAGGATATCAAACTCATGTCTTTTGTTAGACTAACATAATTTAATATTATTATTGCAAGTTTGATGTTTTCATATTTTTTATTTTTCTTTTCAATATAAATATCTCTGTACTTAGAGAAATTTGATATTTTAGATTATCAATTTTGGAAAGATCAATTAAAAAGTTGAAAAATACAAATATATAAAAATTGAAAGAATGTGCAATGGTTCGTAAATTGATAAAGAGGCATAAAATTAGCCCACAAATACAAAAAGATGCACAAAGTACGCCACAAATATTAAAAAGATGTGTAAAGCGTCACAAGTTTATATTCTTTTCTCTATCTTTTAATCTTAAAATTCAAATGAATCTTCTGTTCAATTTTATTTTTTTATTGAAATTTTGAAATACATAAATTTTCATTTCATCTACTTTGTAATAATTTTTCTTATCTCATAGTCAACACTGATTCATGACATTGATATTTTTTTTTCTTATCTATGGTATATCTATACTTAAATCAAATGAATTCTTCTTTTTCTCTAATGACATTTATCTTTTTTATTGCAAATATAACTTAATCTCTTTGAGGATCAATTATCAAAGGCTTACCATATGACTTCTTTCATTTATGTGTTTATTTGTTTCTTCTTCTCTTTTGCTGTTGTCAAAAAGGGGTTGAAATATTATTTGACATTTACTTATTTTATTTGTGTCTTTTTTGTTTGTCTTTTTGGTATTATGCCTGGTATTTATTTTAACATTATCTTTTTGGTATTTTTTTTGTATTTGTTTTGACATTTCAGTGTCATTTTTTTGTGTTGTGTGTGATTATTTTTATGTGTTGAAAAAAAAGCTTTAAAATTAAAATTTTAATTGTTCAAATTAAATGCCTCTTATTTTAACATGCTTATTCATTCAGGGGGAGTTTAGGAGAAATTTAGGACTTTCAAATTTATACAAATAATAATTATTTTTCCATCATCAAAAAGGGGGAGATTATTGAGGGAGTTGCTACTTAGCTTTGCAAGTTTTACACTCTTACAACTTGTACGTTTTTAATGATTTCAAATTATATTATTTTGATTATTATCTTCTCCTAACACATTTCAAAAGAATTATTTTTTGCTTTTGGGTGTACTAATATTTCAGAAAAATCATACTGTAGATTATTGAAGACTTCAAATAAAGATTAGCTTAGAATGATTTATAAATTGAAGTCTGTAATTTTCATTTTATTGAAACTGAGAGAGTGTGATTATAATTAAGTAACTTAGCACACACACAGGGGGAGAGCTTTAAAACTCACAATTTTTTAAATTGATCGTACAGTACGAATCATATTCGTACGGGATGATCTGATCAGTTATACTCCCAAACGAGTAATGGAACAAATAGTGAGTGAAAATATTTTTCTAAGTGTAAATCGTCCAGACGATATTTATCATTCATCCCAGGATGATGTTCTCTGTCTACATTCGTCTAGATGATATTTATCGTTCATCCCAAGACGATGCTCTTTGGATGCATTCGTTCAAACAATATTTATCGTTCATCCGAGGATGACTCTCTCTAGATGAGTTCATCTAAATAATATTTATTATTCATCCTAGGATGAAGAGCTCTAGATTCGCCAAAATGAATTATTCATCCAGACGATATTTATGGTTCATCCCAGGACGATCTTCTCTGTTCTAAAAACTTGAAATTCATCCTATTTTTTGTACAAATGAACTTTGAGAATAACTATTCATATCGGATGAACCAGGTTCATACGAGATGATGATCGGGTACGAAGGCAGTTCGTACTAGTTCACATTAAGTTTGTACACAACAATTTTTACATTGTTCGTACGTACGAAATTGGATCGTATAGGACGATCGTGGACGGTAAAAATTTGAAAATTGCAATTTTTGGATGGCTTTTTGTGTATTTTCTATAAAAGGTCCAATTTAGACTGCCTTAAAATTTTTTGTAATTTGGTCTTCGTACATACTAAATGGAATTTGAAGGTGAGTGTGAGAGAAAGCGTTTTAAAGAGATTTCTTACTAGAGTGTGAAGGGTTCACTTGGTTACTCAAAGGAAAGGATATCTGTTTGTAATTTATGATTACTTCACTCTTTTCTCTTGTCCTTCTAAATTTCTTGAGTGAAGATTATTTAAAATGATTCAGTTCTCTGCCAACACTTGGAGATTATGAAAGGACGAAGGATACTCTGCCTACACTTGGAGAGTTTGAAAGGACGAAGGGTTCTCTGCCTACACTTGGATAGTGTGAAAGGACGAAGGTTCTCTTCCTACACTTGGAGATTATGAACATCTGATGGTTCTCTACTGATACTTGGAAGGTGTAAAAAGATGACGGTTCTCTGCCGCACCGGGTAGTGGTGGAAGAGAGTTTTTGTGAAGGCTTCTCCGTCTTGCTGTGGGGGAAAATGGAGAGACACTAGTTGTAATAGTGCAATACCTAAAGTGGGAGACTTTAGGGAGTGGATGTAGGTCGTGTTTAACCGAACCACTATAAATATTGTGTCCTTTATTTTCAGCTGCTTTTTATTTTCTTTGTGCTTGTTATTATCTGTGGTTGAAAATTTGCTTTTATAATTTTAAAAACAATTTCATTGATTTTTTAAATTTAAAATAAGAGGAAGTTTTTAAAATTACCAATTCACCCCCCTCACTTGGTTAGCTATTGGAACAAAAGTTTAGGTCTAATAACCTAACTCATATTTAACAAGTTTCAATAAGGGCAAATGCCCTAGCTCTCGCCAGCATGTTCCTTTGGCTGGGGTCACTTGCCATGGTGGCACCATCTTCATATGTTCCTTTAGGGAAGTTCTCCTCCCTCTCTATTTGGGTCTAGCTTTTATTGTTTTTTGTTTTTGTTTTTTTTTTTTCCGGTGTTGCCTGCATGCCTTCGAAGTTCTGTGTCCCTGGTTGTTTAGAGGGTTCTTCTTCTTCTCATTCATTTTTAGATGTCCTTGCAGGCTCGTTAGTTGTATCTAATTTTCTAAAGCTTAGGGTTTCTTCTTTTCATGGTATTCCCTCTTTTTGGATCTCGAAACAAGAAATTTCGATACTAGCTGCACCTTTCTAGTTTTCTCTGGTCAGATTTTTTGCCTCTAAACGGCCATCCTTGGACTCTATCCGCTTATTTTTCTTTAATTTGAAGTTGAATGGTGAATTTTTGGTAACTTTACTAGACCCGACGCAGATCCTCATTAAGCTCAAAAATGATCTTGATTATTGTCGAGTTTTCTGTCATGGATCTTAGTTTATAACTGTTACATGAAGCTTACCAAGTGGTCGGCCCTTGTGGATATCAGGGTCGAGCCGCCGATTGTCCCCATATGGGTGTCTTTCTCTCAACTGCACCCCCATCTCTTCTCTCTCCACATTCTTCATAGCTTGGGTTTGATCTTTGGAAAACCCCTTAAAATTGATACTGCTACAACCATTGATCCAGGCCCTCCCTAGCTCTTGTGTTAGTTGAATTGGATGTTACTAAAACCTATCCCTATAGAGTTTGGTTAGGCCCTGAGTCGTCTGGATATGTTCAGCAAGTGGTTTTGGACAATTTCCATCCTTTTTGTACTTCGTGTAAAAAATTTGGGCATTTTTCTAGTAATTTCCATCCGATAGCTGATATTTTGGTTCCATCTAAGGTTTCTAACAATGATTTGATTAATCATGATCCGGTTATTTCTTCTTCTCCTATTGAGTATGAGCAATTTATTTCTATTAAACCCCCTTATTCGGCTACTACTTTGTGTGTGATGCATGTGGCTCAGTTGGTTAATCAGAATCCAGTTTTACCTTCAGTGGAGGTATCTAGTACTATACAGGTGGCTGCTTCTTTAGATAATATCAATATGAATATTGAGTTTTTGGTTAATCGGGTTGCTGTATGTGACAATGTCCCGTTAGCTATTGTTGATTTGGTTTCTCTTGGTGAGGTTGCTGCTGTTTCTAATATGCTTACTTCTGAGGGTGTAAAATCTATTTCTAATTTGCTTATTTCTGAGGGTATGATCGATGGGATATTGCTTGCTGCTCTGGACTCTCGGGAGTGTGCTAGTGTAGGTAGGCGATTGGGTTGTACTGTTAATTCCTAACCCAATTTGGGTTCTTTGTCTGCCCCGTCCAGTTTGCCTGGGTATGTTGGGCCTAGTGTGACTATGGATTTTTTGGATTCATCTTATAAGCCTAATGATTTTTGTTCTGACCGTGTGGTTGAATTTGGAGTTGGCTTGGCGTTTGTGGGTTCTGCCAGTGTTGATGCTTCCATTGTTATGCATATTTACCAAGTTTTTGACCATTTTGTTGAAATCCTGGTTAATCTTGCTTCTCCCAAGGCTTTGGTTGATCATGTGGGTACCAATTCGAGGGAGGCTGTTAGGCTGCAACTTGATTGGCTTCAATGCTCATCTGACTCCTCTTCGAAGGCTAGTGGGGAAGATGAAGCTGCTATTAAGATTGCTTTGCATAAGGACCGACCTGTTGTTTATGTTGCCTCTCGTGGGAGGGGTAGACGAGGTCAGAAATAATTGAGATCGTGGCTGCTTCGTTGGTGTTTTTGTTTCTCATTATCCTTGATTTCTTGTTTCCTTTTTTGGTTATGCTTTTGTTGATTAGCAATTTCTAGGCAATGATGTGGCACAGGCTCAATGCTTCAATCTGTGGCTAGTTGGCAACCTTAGGTGGTGAATCTTTTAGAGATGATGGCGGTTGGTTGGCTTTTGGTGGTTTTTAACTCATTCACTCCTCTGGATGGTCCATGCCCGAATTTAGAGTGGTTCATAATCTGTGCCATTGCTGAGCCTAACAGCCGTTGTGCCTTCCTCTCCTTATTTGAGTTTTCCCTATGTAGCATTTTCTTTGTGTTTTGGATAATCCGAGTTTGTGACTTGTTGGCCTATGTTGTATCTTTTGTGTTCTTTTCGAATAAAATTTCTTTATTTACAAAAATTAAAAAAAATATAATAATAATAATAATTTAAGTGTTTCAGAGATGAGAAGGCTTAGGTGGATGAGTGGATTTACTCTTAGAGACATGTTCCAAAATGACCATATATACGTGAAAAGGTTGGTGTAACTCTAGTGGAAGATAAGATTAGAGACTCACCTTAGATGGTTTGGTCACATAAAATAGTGACCTTCTGATAACTCGGTTGGGAAATTAGACGTATTTGTGTGTTGCACTAATTGACACACACTCTTGGGAAAGTTGAGATTATAAAACATGGAAGGAATAGAACAAGCACAATCAGGCTTTTGATGTCGGGGGCCTGGGTAGCTCCCTCCATACAAAAGGCTTAGTTCCACACACTGAGCATAGGGAGTGATTGGTAAGAACTTTAATATATTTTAAATATTTTTTAGTTATTCATGCTAATCTAAATATGTTGCAAAAGGAGATGCTTGGTAGATAACCCATTGTTGTTGAGTAGCATCACCACACTCAATTGATTGAGCATCAAGATGACATAAAAAATCATCCAGAAAGGGTTTTAGGATGTGAGCCCCTAACCCTAGGATTTAGTTTTGAATCCTGGATTTGTAATGGATTTTGGACTTGAATGGTTGAGTTTTAAGTATAAATATCAATGATAATAAAATAAATGATTGAGATTGATTGTATATGTTTTAAATGTTGGTTCAAGGTTGGACTAGAGTTTAGAATTTGAAGATTACAAAGAAGATTGAATTAAAAAGTGGAATTGAATTTGATTAGGATTAGATTGTATTTTGACTGGGACTGATATGATTGACAAGTGCACAGCTTCCAATCAGTAGGTCACCCAAAAGAAACCCAAGTAGGCCCTAATGACCTCATACAGAAATGAATTCAACAGTACGTTTCCTTTTTGGATGAGTATGTGTTCAGCATGTACTCCAAAATGTGTATGTGTGTGTGTGTGTGTGCGCGCGCGCGCGCCTCCCTCTCCCTCTCTCTCTCTATCTCTCTCTCTCTGCCTCCCTCACTCTCTCTCTCCCTCTCTCTCTCTCTCTCTCTCTCTCTCTCTCTCTCTCTCTCTCTCTCATCATCCACTTATAAATAAAATTGGAGGCAGAATGCAATCCTAAACTTAAATAAGATTCATCTTGAAAAAGAAATCAAAAGTAAAATAGGAACATTCATTATGCATGATGACTAACATTCCTCTCCAACTCCAATCCTTCAAACTCAATCTCATCATACCCAAGAATTTCCACTCTCGTCTTGCAAAAACCTCTACGTTGATATACATCCCAAGAACTAGCACAACCTTGTTCTAAATCAATGGTGAAAAAATCCTCCAAACAAAATCGTCCCCATATAGGATTAATGATATTTTGGTGGAAGCCAAAAGTAATATGGAGTTCATGTACGTGAGCACGGATGAAGTTTCAGCTTCCAATGGCCTAAGGTTTGTGGTTAACTTTGAAAAGAGAAAGGGATTTCTCAACAAGATGTGAGATGTGGACTAGAGTGTTAGTTGATCGGCTTGAATATGTGGATGGAGATAAGTGTAGTGACGGATCGAGGAGTTTTAATAAGAGAGAGAGTGAAGTTAAGGAGAAATTGATTTTGTCAAAAGTTGTCGGTTATATAAGAGGAAGATGAGGATGAGATGGTATAATCAAATAATTTGAAACATGAGCATGGGATTGACGATGTGAATGAAGAAGTGAATAAAGGTGTTAGTTGGGCTATAAATATAAGAATTTTGGTCGCATCTGCAGTAGTTGGGGTATTCATTTTTAGGGTTTCCTTGAAGTTATTAGTAAGATGAGATTTGTTGAAAGAAAATATTTTTTTATATATTTGGAGAAGGATCATTGATCCTATATTTATTTATATTTTTTATGAATACAATTGTATTAAGTAATACTTTTGTCATTAATTTCTTTTCCAGTTACTATTCTAATGTTGTAACATTCAGTATTTATTTTTCATCTAATTTAATTTAATAATATTTCTTTCTAATTTTGATTGCTCGCTGAATGAAATAATAATTATTTTTTTTTTAACATGCATATGCAGTCATATATGCACAATATCAAAGGCGTAATCAAAAATAAAAAAATCCTAATTTAAACTTTTTGGACATAAAATAATTCTTTTAGATAGAAGTAACTTGACTAATAAGTGAGTTAAAGCTGACTCATAAGTCAGCTAGGGCTCGGCTGGGCTCAATGAATATTTTGTGAAACTAGCTCGATGAGCAAATGATCAAGGCCTAACTTGACTAATTAGCTCAAGAGGTTGCTCGTTTAAAAAATAATGGTATAAAATGCATTTAAAATGTATTAGCTTTAAGAATATTCAAGTAAAAAAATTATTTAAAATGTTTAAAAATTGTCTCGATTAAGGCCTAATTATTTCATTATAATAATTTCTCAAATCATAATCATTTTCTCTCTTCCACAATAAATAAGCTTCCTTATGATCCGGCTCGAGCTAATAGATTAAAGCTCAAGGTTTAGAAGTGACTCGAGCTCGACTCAACTCATGTACAACCTAAGCAATGTGGCATGTGTTATTCAAACACTTATTTCTCCAATTTTGAACCTTGCATCTGCGATGATATTCATGAACAAAAATGTGCATAATTATCTCCTTTTTAGTAGGAGAGCCAACTGCCTTTAAACCATCGTAGCATCCTCGTTAACATAGAAACCATCGTAGCATCATCATCATGAATAGGATTAATATTTTTAGTATTTGTGGTTTTGATGTTACTGATCAACGATTCTACAGCAGAAGCTTCTACTATAGAATCGGGGCTCACATTGGTCTTACTAGCATGTTTTTTCACCTTTGATTCACCTATATTCTTCTATATATAACATTTAAAACCTTTAAATGTTTCTTCCTTCCATAACTCACATGTATCAAGGGTCCATATTCTTCATATTCCTTCAAAGTAATGCTATCAGATTCAATCTGACTTATTCCAGCCCCATTTACAGAATTTACTTCATAGCCTTGCTTATTTGTACTATCATTCACCATCTTTCCACCAAATAAAGGATTTATCTTGGAACTATCAGAGTACTTACTGCATTTTTGAAGCTCATGACCAACTCTTCCACATTTATAGCATAATTAGGCAATCTTCCCATATTGCATTTTTTGAAAGAATCTACCCGAAATTCCATCCAACCATACCCCTTGAGGAAGTTTCTCATCAAGTTTTATATGAACACAAACCCTTGCAAATTCCCTTCTCCCCCAATTGAACATGTTTCCATCAAGATACGTAAGAGTTCCCACCATTGAAGCTATTCTTGTAATGTTAGTATCATCCCAACAAAATAATGAAAGAAAAGGATGTCTAATCCATACATCTGAAAACAAATTCTTCATAGTTAAAGGAGAGAATTCAAGACTCTAATTTTCCATGCCAACAATATGGCCCCCAACATACCATGGTCCTCCACTAAGAATATCATCTTTAACTTCAGAAAGTTAGAAAGAACACATAAACTAATCATTGACAAAATTGGTTAAATAGAACGAACCCAAATTCTTCCATTTTTCTAAGTTCAACACTTATAACAGAGAATGGAACAGATTCACCAAATACTTGAATAACCACAGAGTGCCAAGTTTATGAATATTAGAATTTTCATTCTCACGATGGAGTTTAACAACCACTCCATCATCAGGCATACAGATCTTATTTTCCACATTTGTAATCTTAATATTAGGATGCAAATTAAGTAAATTAGGAAAATTATCGATCTTCTCAGTTAAATCAAAATTGTCTTTATTCATTACAACATTCAGTGAAGGGATAACATTAACATCAGAAAAACATACTCTTCCATGATTTGAAGAAATATGCTTATTATCATTCCCAATATTTGAGCAAACTATTTGCGCATATGAAGATTTATTCAGAATTTCAGTAGCATCACCATTAACAATTTGAAGAATCTATTAACCAATCGTTTGGCATCAGATGAGGATGAAACTTCATAGTCAATACTTTTGTAATATTTAGCGATGAAATTTCTTGAGAGAACACCTTTATTTTCTTCAATAATTCCTTTATCTTTTCTAGAGAGATTTTCTTCAACTCGAGTAGCAATCACATTTGAACAATTCGATGCATCTCTTATAATCAAAGGAGATCTAGTTAACAATCTTCGTGGAGGAAGTAACGATGAAGACGAAATGGTCGCCAGTGAATGATGTCGATCATCCCCTGCCATTTCCAAAAAATAGGGAATTTCAAAAAGTAAACTAAGTTTTTCTATCTCTAACGGAGCTTCTCTCTCTAAAAGGATTTTTAAGCCTAACAAACCAGGTTTTTCTCTTTCTAAAGGGCTTTTTTTCTATTATTTTCCTTAACTACAACATCTCTACAATTGATTTATCCATATTAGGTTGACTTGATACCTTCAAAGGTAAAAAATATTTCTTTAACATGCATTAAAAGTGCATTTTTGAAGGTTGAGATGCATATTCAACTAGAACATCTCCTTTAGGTCTTTGATGTTATGGGCTCTGAAAATTCGGCCCCGGCCTCCGCCTGCCATTGTTGTTTTTCTTTTGGTGAGGGAGTGAGGGAGGAAAGGAGGCCAGCTGTCGAAGGCTTCGTTTGGGTTTCCTTTTAACGATGAGATTGATGATAAAAATGAGGTGCTCTCGCAGGATATCCGGGAAATGATGCGATTGGCATTGAATCGATGTGATTTTGGGATTCAATGAATATAAGGTATGTATGTAGGATTTCTACTTTGCTTCTCTCTTTTGTTCTTTTGGGTATAACATGAGTGTCAACAAATGCCCCCCAACAAATAGGGTATGCGTCTAGAGTGAACCACATTTATTGTATCTATATTGACCTTGTGGATCTCCAGATATTTGTTATGGATGTCACATAAAAGGTCTTATTTTGCAGATCTCCAAGAGTTTGATTGGATGTCACACTGAGGACTTCATTTAATGGATCTCTAAAAATTTGCTTGGATGTCACACAAAGATTTTCATTTAGTGGATCTCCAAGAGTTTATTTATGTGCCTTTCAGGATCTTTAGATACACTTGCAATCTTCAATATAGTTGATATGTTTGTTCTTGTTCAAGTAGAAATCCATGGGATAGAGATAAAGTGCTTCATACTTAGATCCCTAGAGTGTTACTTCATAGACTGACATTAGTGGATACCATCGCCATCATTTATTCTCTTTAATCACCATAATCACTTTAGTTTATAACCTTTTTGTATATGTTTAACCTTCTTTTTTCATCTGGTTGTATCTCGACAAAATTTTAAATATTTATTTGGGGATCTCGGCATGCGGGATGATGCCGACCCAAATAAATTTTTAAAATGCCCGCAGTATTTAGGGACATTTATGGGTATCATCTATGGTGCTCATTACACAGCTTTGGCTTGAGTCATGAGATTTTTATTTCTTCTACCTAGTGCTTTGTGCTACAGAAATTGATGGAGAATCACCTGATTTGTCTTTTCTAACTTATCAGATAATTTTTTTTGTACCTTCCGCCATATGCTTCTTGCTTTAGCGGGCTTGATGAAGGAGTAGATATCGGTGACCTAAACCTTTCAGGTTTAAACTTGGTCAATGGCGAGAAGTCATCGGTCCAGAGCTTTGTACATAGTGGACTTGTTGATGACAAAATCTTTTTAGTTCAACTTTGAGCTTTTCATGAACTTTGTGATAATTTTCTTCATTCCTATGCTTTGTGCTTTGGCAGACATATTGAAGAAGAATTCCTTCGATCCTCACTTTGTACTTTATATATTTGTTGAAGGATTTGTAGGTTTTGGATTCAATTGATAGTACCAAACATATGTAGTATCTTGATCCTTAACCACTTGAGAAGACTTTAATCTGAATCACTTGAGTTCATCAGATTGGGAGAGCTAGGATTTGATAGCTCTACGTTCTTTAGTTACTGAGATGGGGGTTCCTCTACTACGGCCTTTCTTATGGCTTGTTGAGTAGACGGAGCTGCCAGCGTTCCGGTCATATTTGGGCTTATTGGATCCGACCTCTTACAGCCATTCAGGCTTCAAACTTGAGCTATGGAAAATGTGCTTCCCAATGCTAACTTTACTGAAGTTGGTAGATTTGGAGTTCTCCTTTGTGGTTGAAGACCTGGAGCCTACGTACATTTGGTAGTTACTCAAGATTCTTCCTTCTCATTAGAACTTTGATTCTCTAGTCATTTGAGAGAATTTTGTACACTGTGATCACTTGAACTTGTATAATCAAATTTACCATCGTACTTCCTACAGTCCTTACTGACGGGTTGACTAAGTGGGGGTTCCTCTACTACGGCCTTTATTATGACTTGTTGAGTAGACAGAGCTGCCAGCAATCTGGCTATATTTGGGCGTGTTGGATCTAACCTCTTACACCTATTCAAACCTTAAGCTTCAGGCTATCGAAAAACTTCAAGCTTTTTCGGTTCAAATTTGTAGGAGTGTGTAGCCACAAAAGTCTCTTTATTGACTTTTAAATCTTTGTACGTTGGAGAAGGTGGTGTCTCTAACTTTTAGAAGATCGCTTGCATATACTTTGAAAAAAAAATCGTTGTATTCTTCAGCATGAAAGAATATTTGTATTGATAATTTTAAATATTTATTCGGAGATCTCGACATGCAGCGCGATATCGACCTAAATAAATATTTAAAATGTCTATTGTCCTACAGGGACATTTCAAAGTAGAATAAATCTGAAATTTTGTGATTTTAAATATTCATTTAGGGATCTCGGCGTGTAACACGATGCCGGCCCAAATGAATATTTAAAATGCCCCTAACTCACAGGGACATTTTGGATAGGCTTTATTTCTTTGAGATTTTAAATATTTATTTGGGTATCTCGGCATGCGGTGCGATGGCATCCCGAATAAATTTTTAAAATACCCCCAGTCTGATAGTGGATTTTGAAATGTATTCTTTCTACACAAGAGAATTTCAAAATATAGATGTAAGCATGCATTAATAATTATGCACATAAAACTCTGATCGTTATAAAGTGTATTAGTTATGAGATTTTCATGCATTATACTTTTTTAAATATCGACAGTTGATAGGAAGTATTGGTCTCTGACCATTTAAATTGATCAACTGATATGCTCCTCCTTGGTACAGCTTCTTGATGAAGAAGGGGCCTTCCCAATTAGACATGAACTTGCCACCGATTCTTCAGTGTTGGATGATTGGTCTTCTCAACACCATGATCAATTCCCCTTGTTGAAATGCATGAGGGCGCACCATTCGATCAAAGGATTTAGCCATCCTTCCTCGATAAATTTCAAGGTTTTGTTGAGCTTATAGCCTGAGTTCATCAAGTACGTCGAGCTCTTCCATTCTCAGGCGAGTATTTTTCTCTTGAGTTAGATCATTCTGCATTACTAATCGAAGTGATGGTAGTTCAATCTCCAATGGTAAAATGACTTCAAAACCAAATACTAGAGAGTAAGGAGTGGCTTTGGTTAGCATTTTATACGTTATATGGTATGCCCATAGTGCTTCTGCCATCTTTGTATGCCACTCTCTTTTGTTCTTGGTGAGGATCTTCTTCAATAATTTCACCAACATCTTGTTGAAAGCTTCTGCCAAGCCATTCGCCCTTGGAATGTATATTGATGAATACCTCCAATCAATCTTATATTGATCAACAAACTAAAATTTTTGTGCTTTAAATGCAGTATCGTTGTCTGATATTATACGGCATGGCACACCAAATCTATAGACAATATTATGGGTAAAGAAATTGATCACATGCTCAAATGTGACCTCTCTGAATGGAGCCGCTTCTGCCCACTTGGAAAAGTAGTCCGTTGCTACCAGAATAAAGCAGTGTCCTGCTGATGATGGCAGATCTATTGGCCCGATTATATCCGTGCCCCAGCATTCAAATGGCCCGGATGCTACTATTGGGTGTAGAGGATTTGGTGTTTAATGTATAACATCTCCATGGATCTGACATTCGTCACACTTTTTTGCATGATCAATACAATCTCTGACCATGGTTGGCCAATAATAACAAATTCTCTTAATTTTAGCGACCATTTTATGACCTGGCTGATGTGCTTCACAAAGCCCTTCATGGACTTCTATCATCACTTTATCAACTTCATTGGTCCCTGGGCACCTTAGCCATATTTCATCAAAAGCTCGTCTGTACAACGTGTCATTGATAAATATGTATCGTAATGCTCTTTTTTGAATTTGTGTAGCTAGTTATTTATCCGTCGGGAGTTTTCTTTCTTTGAAATATTTAACGAAGGGTTTCCTCTAATAATCCCTTCCTCAATATCTAAGCAATGCCACAACGATTCTGAAGTTTGACTAGCTTTACATCTCATGGCCACGTGATATCCTTCTAGATAATTTTCCATAATAATTTGATGGAGAGGTTGAGGGTCAACTAGGGTTTCATCCTACTGACTTGAATTTGGAATTCCCTCTTCCTTAGAAAATTATAACAAAGCGGGCTCTAAGATCCGACGGTTGTAAACTCCGATGAATATAGGCTTCTCCTCATTGGTTTTTCCATTTCCTTATCCAATTTTGCCAAGCAATCTGCTTTGGAGTTTTGTCCTCGAGGAATGTGAACTATTTTAACATTCAGCACCTGCTTCAGGAGCTTAAGGGTCCGCCGGTGGTAATGAGCCAAGTTAACCTTACAAATCTTATAAATGCCAAAGACTTGATTTATAACAAGTTGAGAGTCACCGAAGATATGAAGATTTTAATTTTTGACGTCAATTGCGATCTCCAATCTAACTATTAGAGCTTCATACTTCGCTTCATTATTGGTCCGAGGTTCAGTCAACTGAATGAAAATCTCATTATTCCTCCTTCAAATGGTATAAGAACAAGACTGATACCGGCTCAAGCTCTTGCAATTTTTAGAGGTTGGGCAAGTTTAATCGATGATGCCCCATTGAAGTACATCTTCCAGAATGGTACCTTTTCATCTTCCTCAACCTGCATAATTTGCTCATCAGGAAAATCATCATTGAGTTGAGAGTTTGTCGGGATAGGATGTGAGGCGAGAAAATCTGCCATGGCTTGTCCTTTCACCTCCTTTTATGGAATGTATGTGATATCAAATTGTAATAATAGTACTGCCCACATGGCTAGGCGACCTGCCAATGTTGTCTTGTCATTAAGAACTTTAGCGGATCGATCTTTAATATTAAGGTGATCTTGTGGGACAACATGTAATGACAAAGTATTTGAACTGCAAAAATCACGCTAAACAATGCTTTTCAATCGGGGAATAATAGATTTCTACTCCAATCAACCTCTGATTGATGTAGTATAGCACATTCTCTTTGCCTTCTTCATTATTCTAGGATAATAGCGCTCCGAGGGACTCTTCTAGTGCTGTCGTGTACAGTATAAGAGGCTTTCCCAAAATTGGTGTTGTGAGAATGGGTGGGTTCAATAGATATCTCTTGATGCTATCAAATACTTCCTTTCACTTTGTGTTCCACTTGTAATGAACATCTTTCTTCATTAATTTTGAGAATGGCTGGCACCTATCTGACAGATTCGATATGAATCGTCGAATGAAAGCTAGTTGTCCTTGCAGCGAGCGAAGCTGTCAAAGGTTCCATAGTGGTGGCATCTCCATGACCGCCTTAATTTTGTTAGGGTCCATCTCGATTCCTCGATGACAAACCACATACCATAAGAATTTTTTAGAGGAGACCTCGAAGGCGCATTTGAGGGGGTTCATCTTTAGATCATATCTTCTGATCATCTCAAATATAATTCTGAGATCTTTTAAGTGATCCTTACGGTCCATGCTCTTAATGACCAAGTCATCCACGTGCATTCGACCTTTTGATGGATTAGCTCTTCAAAAATATAAGTCATTGCCCACTGGTATGTTGCACCAGCATTCTTCAGGCCGAAGGGCCTGACCATATAGCAGACGATGACAATGGGAATTCTGAACGATGTGTGCTTTTCATCCTGGGGCGCCATCTTGATTTGATTGTAGCCTGATGATCGATCCATAAATGAGAACATGTCGTAGTTGGATGTGTTGTCCACTAGTAGTTTTGATACAATGAGAGGAAAGTCATCTTTTGGGCATGCCTTGTTGAGGTTTCTAAAGTCAATGCAGATACGAATCTATCCATTCTTCTTCTTTACAGGAACAATATTGACAATCCAATCGGCATACTTTTCTTCTCGAATGAAGCCTGCCTCTATAAGCTTCTTTGTTTCAGCAATCACATGTTCTTCAATCTCCAATCACATTCTCCTTAGAGCTTGCTTGACGGGGGTTAAATCTGGTTTAATTGCTAATTTGTGGACTGCAACGTCAAGGGATAAGCTAGGCATCTCAGCATACGTCTTGGCAAAGTAATCCCTGAATTCATAGAAAATCTTTTATTTTCTCTACTTGGCATTCAAGCAGAAGGGCACTGATAAAGGTCGGGAGATAATCTTCTTCAGTTTAAGAGTATATAATTAAAAAATGATGGGAATTCTTGAAGGATTCTTCAAAATGTTGATCATCGAGTATATTTTATGTAAGGGTTCTCATTGCAACCTAGTTTCGATGAATTTCTTTAATGATGGATCTCTAGGGGTACACACTAGATGTCACACCATTATTTGAATATTTTTTTTTCTAGAGATGTGAGTCTCTATATTTATTTTTCCTTATGTTGGGACATTTCGGCAGTGGATTCTCGAATATGCTTCCAAGTGTCACACTCCAATGCTCATCGTACATATCTTAATTCTTTATTTATTTTACCATCATAATATATGATTATTTTTACCTTTATCGAGACCTTTCAGTGATGACTTTTTTGATATAATTACTAAGTGTATTATCCTGATGTTCATCGTATAGGGCACAATATTATCATTAATTTTGTTGCTACTATAGCACTTAGAAGACTAGCCAAAGATGAAAAGAGAAACCAATCCCCATCATAGTCGCCAGAAATCTGTGGGCTCTAAAAATTCGGCCTCGGCCTCCGCCCAACGTTGTTTTTTTGCTTTTGGTGAGGGAGTGAGGGAAGAAAGGAGGCCAACTGCCGAAGGCTTCATTTGGGTTTCCTTTAACGACGAGATTGACGATAGAATTGAGGTGCTCTCATGGGATATCAGGGAAATGATGCGAACGGCACCGAATCAGCGTGATTTCGGGATTCAACAGATATAACGTATACATGTAGGATTTCTACTTTGCTTCTCTCTTTTGTTCTTTTGGGTATAACATAAGGGTTAACAGATGTGTTACTTAGAAGACATAGTATTCACTAACAATTATTCTCATACACTTCATTAATTTTCCTCTTCTAGTCCTTAAAGACTCTATCTGTGATCCTTTGGCATGTCACACTTACATTCTTCAATCCAAATGGCATCACCTTATAGTAGTATAGACCATCTTGCATATTAAAAAAGAATTATCATAGTCATTAGGGTGCATCCTTATTTAGTGATATCTAGAGAAAGCATCCAATAAGCTTATTATCTAGTAGACTACTATTAAGTCACATAGCGAGTCTATTTTATGTTGTAAGAAGTTGTCTTTTAGAAAAATTGAAGAAGTTGACACACATTCTCCACTTGCTAGTTGCCTTCAATACCATCACCATATTGGATATTCAATCATGGCACAACACCTCTCTGATAAATTTGGTTGAAAGCATGTTCTTTACTTCTTTTCGAATAGGCTCGATGAGTGTAGTCATTATCTTCCATATTTTATGTTTAATGGGCTTGACATCTCTCCTAATATTTAATTTATGACAGGCTACTTCCTCGTCACTGTCTGGAATCTCTAATGTCGTCCAAACGAAGACATCTAAATAAGCTTACCTCATTATTTTTTATTGAATGAGGCACTTATTCTTAAAGTCTTCTATGAATTGCATTCCATTATTGAGAGTTCCGCCAAGGATTTCATAGTCTCCATGGAACTCACTCAATGTCCAATTGTAAAACTTCCTCTATGGAATCCACCACTTCCCCACTAGTCTCAAGTAACATGTGTCAGATTGAGTGAGGTGTCTTACAGTTATTTCCCTTTTTCCAGTAGATAATTTGACTACTATATGGCAGGTCAACACTATTAGCTTTGAGAGTATTCAGCAAGGGTCTTCCAAAGATGAAATTATACATGGAAAGAGCATCCACAGTGATAAAGTCTGCTATGGTTGCGTTCAACTAATCACCTCCATGTGATTTAGAATGAGTACTCCTATTTCTTAACATTTTCCATTAAAGGCATATAAGCGGGTTATAGTAGGGGCGAGCTAGAAAGCAAAGAGAATCATCTTATCAATGAAGTGTTGCAAAATTTCTATAATATAGTCATAAAATAAAAATCATAAATAATGCTAAATAGTGACTCTTATGCTTCTATTTTTAAGGACCCATTATGACGCTCATAGTCTAAAAAGGAATTTAACCCTAATTCCTTGATCAAACTAAGCTAATTATCCATAAATATAAATAAACTAGAGCCACTAAATATGAAGAGTAAATAAAAAATAAATATCAAGAGTGCACAAAAAATATTCAGTTTCTCAAAATAATCATGTACAGAAATGTATATCCTAAATATGATAGACAAAACATAAATATCCTTGAATTCCAAAATAATAAATTTATTGATGACTCAATCTCTTTGTAATAATCCTATCATGACCTTTATTGTATAGGGAAAATCCTCCACATTTTTAGTTTTCAAAATAGTGTACTTAGAATTTTATCAAATTTATAGAGCTTATATTTAATAGTAAAATAATAAACTTTCTTAATTATACTGCCAATAAGAGATGTATCAAATTCCTTGAATCGCCCAAAATCAATGCATAATAAATCAATCGGTGAAAACTTGCATTCTTCTAGTCAAATCGTTTAGTACGACGAATAAAGCAACATAGAAAAAATTATATGGTGACATCTTTTTAAAACTCTAGAAAGTACTATTAAAAGCAAAACCTTTTATTCTTCTGAATTGAAAATAAAAATGGGGTATAGGTTGCCTGCCTCGAGCTTGACTATTTTCTAAACTGAGCTGACAAACAAAAACTAGATTTTGGGCTCCAAACTGTAGCATCCTTTTCCTTCGTCTTCTCTTCGCTCTGGTTCTTCTCCGACAAGATGGGATGACGAATCGATTAACGGAATTGATGTTCGTGACTTTATCAGTATATGTATTCATTTGGAAAGCCATTAACTTGTCGAAACGCCACAGTGCTACTCTTCCCAACGCCACAGCGCTTTATAGAAAAACTCCAACTCTTTGAAGTTCTCTCTAACTACCGTAAGGTCTATTTCTTATATGACAAAGACGTTACCTAGCTAAAACGATCCTCCAAAATCTCAAAAATATTCTTTCACCGAAATTAGAGTGTCGAAGTTCTGGAATCCAACACCACAGCGCTAACAAAAGAAAATCAAAA
>NW_021319875.1:0-4867 GCF_001605985.2 Dendrobium catenatum | reverse complement strand
CTAAAAATATTAATCATATTCCTGATGTTGATGCTACGATGGTTTCTATGTCAGCGAGGATGCTACGATGGTTTAAAGGCAGTTGGCCCTCCAACCAAAAAGGAGATAATTATGCACAGTTCTCTTCATGAATATCATCGCAGATGCAAGGTTCAAAATATGAGAAATAAGTGTTTGAATAACACATACCACCTTGCTTAGGGTGTACATGAGTCGAGCGGAGCTCGAGTCACTTCTAAACCTTAAGCTTTAATCTATTAGCTCGAGCCGGCTCACAAGGAAGCTCATTTATTATGGAAGAGAGAAAATGATTATGATTTGAGAAATTATTATAATGAAATAATTAGGAGAATGAGAATTAAGAAGAAAAATAATAAAGAATAACTAAATATAAAAAATTGAGACAATTTTTAAACATTTTAAATAATTTTTTTACTTGAAAATTCTTCAAGCTAGTACATTTTAAATGCATTTTATACCATTATTTTTTAAACGAGCCAACTTTTGAGCTAATTAGTCGAGTAAGGCCTTGATCATTTGCTCATCGAGTTGGTCTCACAAAATATTTATCGAGCCCAGCCAAGCCCTAGCCAACTTATGAGTCAGCTTAACTCACACCCTAATTGCTTATGTCTAAAAGAATCATTTTACGTCCAAAAAATTAAAATTAAGATTTTTTTTATTTTTGATTAAGCCTTTGATATTGTGCATATATGACCGCATAAGCTTGTTTTAAGAAAATAATTATTATTTCATTCAGCGAGCAATCAAAATTTAGAAAGAAATATTATTAAATTAAATTGGATGATAAATGAATATTGAATGTTACAACATTAGAATAGTAACTGGAAAAGAAATTAATGGCAAAAAGTATTACTTAATACAATTGTATTCATAAAAAATATAAATAAATATAGGATCAATGATCCTTCCCCAAATATATAAAAAAAATATTTTCTTTCAACAAATCTCATTCCTAAAAACTTCAAGAAAACCCTAAAAATGAATACCCCAACTTCTGCAGATGCGACCAAAATTCTTATATTTAAAGCCCAACGAACACCTCTATTCGCTGTTTCATTCACATATTAAATACCATGCTCATGTTTCAAATAGTTTGATTCTACCATCTCCTCCTCATCTTCCTCTTGTATAACCGGCAACTTCTGACAAAATCAATTTTTCCTTAACTTCACTCTCTCTCTTATTAAAACTTCTCGATCCGTCACTACACTTATCTCCATCCATATATTCAAGCCGATCAACTGACACTCTAGTCCCCATCCCACATCTTGTTGAGAAATCCCTTTCTCTTTTCAAAGTTAACCACAAACCTTAGGCCATCGGAAGTTGAAACTTCATCAGTGCTCACGTACATGACCTCCGTATAACTTTTGGCTTCCGCCAAAAATATCATTAATCCTATATAGGGACTATTTTGTTTGGAGGGATTTTGGCACCATTGATTTAGAACAAGGTTGTGCTAGTTCTTGGGATGTATATCAACATAGAGGTTTTTGCAAGATGGGAGTGGAACTTCTTGGGTATGATGAGATGGAGTTTGAAGGATTTGAGTTGGAGAGGAATGTTAGTCATCATGCAGAATGAATAACCCTATTTTTCTTTTGATTTCTTTTTCAAGCTGAATCTCATTTAAGTTTAGGATCGCATTCTGCCTCCAATTTTATTTATAAGTGGATGATGAGAGAGAGAGAGAGAGCTAGAGAGAGAGAGAGGGAGAAAGAGAGAGAGAGAGAGAGAGAGAGAGAGAGAGAGAGAGAGAGAGATACTGATTTCTGTATGATTCCGTTTCTGATTTGATATATCTGATCTGTTCTGTTTCTGATTTGATATGACTTCTGTTTCCGTACAATTCTGTTTGCTTTGATATCTGTTCCGTTCAGTTCTGTCTGATTTGATCTGTTTTGTTCTGATCTGTTCGATTTGATATCTGTCCGATTCTGTTCTGATTTCTGTACGGATTTGTCTGATGTATTTGGTTTTGGATTCTGAGAGTTTTGATTGGAGGTTTGTCGCTTTGCTGAGCTGTTGAGCTCACTCTTATTTTCTGGTGGTTTTCAGGTTCTGGGAAAGGGAAGGAAGTCCAGGATTAGATTTCAGAGTCTGATCCGTAGGTATTGTTTTGTACTTTTGATTTTTGTACAGTCATGGCTTTTCTGCTCTGTTTCTTTCTGTCTGAGCCATGTACTGTATTTGTAGATGATTGTTTTGAGGAAAAGAAAAATATAGATGTTTTGTTCCGCTGTGTTTGATGATTCATAGTAGCTCTGTGTCTCTGTGTCTGTGTGTCTGTTTGAGTTAAATTATTTAGAAGATTCAATTCCGAACCAAATTCCATAACCAGATCCTGGTCAGTAAGTCAGTCTGTTCATTCCGTGTCGCGACCCGGTGCGAGCGGGATCCGTCCCGGATCGGGTCGGGTCGTGACAGGATCAATGATCCTTCTCCAAATATATAAAAAAATATTTTCTTCAACAAATCTCATTCCTAATAACTTCAAGAAAACCCTAAAAATGAATACCCCAACTCCTGCAGATGCGACAAAAATTCTTATATTTAAAGCCCAACTAACACCTCTATTCGCTGTTTCATTCACATATTGAATACCATGCTCATGTTTCAAATAGTTTGATTCTACCATCTCCTCCTCATCTTCCTTTTGTATAACCGGCAACTTCTAACAAAATCAAATTTTCCTTAACTTCACTCTCTCTCTTATTAAAACTCCTTGATCTGTCACTACACTTATCTCCATCCATATATTCAAGCCGATCAACTGACACTCTAGTCCCCATCTCACATCTCGTTGAGAAATCCCTTTCTCTTTTCAAAGTTAACCACAAACCATAGGCCATCGGAAATTGAAACTTCATCAGTGCTCACGTACATGACCTCCGTATAACTTTTGGCTTCCGCCAAAAATATCATTAATCCTATATAGGGCCTATTTTGTTTGGAGAGATTTTGGCACCATTGATTTAGAACAAGGTTGTGCTAGTTCTTGGGATGTATATCAACATAGAGGTTTTTGCAAGACGGGAGTGGAAATTATTGGGTATGATGAGATGGAGTTTGAAGGATTTGAGTTGGAGAGGAATGTTAGTCATCATGCAGAATGAATATTCCTATTTTGCTTTTGATTTCTTTTTCAAGATGAATCTCATTTAAGTTTAGGATCGCATTCTGCCTCCAATTTTATTTATAAGTGGATGATGAGAGAGAGAGAGAGAGAGCTAGAGAGAGAGAGAGAGGGAGAAAGAGAGAGAGAGAGAGATATATAAAAGGGCATTCAAATTAATTTCTTCTTTTCCACATTGGGCCTTTTGGAAGCTTTCAATTAGTTTTGCTGGTAGATACTAAACAAATTACCATGAGTTTAGCTAACAAAAGATTTAAAACTTATCTTTGAAAATTCCCATTTTAATGTTTGGTGATTGTTTACATTATAGAGAAGTAATTTTTTTAAAAACATCAAGACATTATTAAATGTATATACAAATCTAGAAAATAAACCAACATGTCAAACATGTAAAATATGCTAGAGAGTCGACCTAATACAAAAAAGAGGTCATTGCTTACCTCCAAAAAATTAGTGTGTAACTTCATAATTTATTGCACTATGTCAAACATTCACAAACACACACAAGCACGAGCGCGCGCGCGCGCACACACACACACACACATACACATTTTGGAGTACAAGAAGAACACATAATCATCCAAAAAGGAGACGTACTGTTGAATTCATTTATGTATGAGGTCATTAGGGCCTACTTGGGTTTCTTTCGGGTGACCTACTGATTGGAAGGTGTGCACTTGTCAATGATATCAGTCCCAGTCAAAATACAATCTAATCCTAATCAAATTGAATTCCACTTTTTAATTCAATCTTCATTGTAATCTTCAAATTCTAAACTCTAGTCCAATCTTCAACCAACCTTTAAATCATATACAATAAATCTCAATCATTTATTTTATTATCATTGATATGTATACTTAAAACTCAACCATTCAAGACCAAAATCCAATCCAAATCCAGGATTCAAAACTAAATCCCAGGGTTAGAGGCTCACATCCTAAAACTCTTTATGGGTAATTTTTTATGTCTCCTTGACGCCCAATCAATTGAGTGTGGTTGTGCAACTCAACAATAATGGGTTATCTACCAAGCATCTCCTTTTGAAACATATTTAGATTAGCATTCATAACTAAAAAATATTTAAAATATATTAAAGTTCTTACCAATCACCACCTTTGCTCAGTGTGTGGAACTAAGCTTTATGTATGGAGGGAGCTACCCAGGCCCCCGACATCAAAAGCCTGATTGTGCCTGTTTTGTTCCCTCCTTATTTTATAATCTGGGCTTCCCCAAGAGTGTGTGTCAATTAGTGCAACACACAATACATGTAATTTCCCAATCGAGTTATCAGAAGGTCATTATTTTATGTGACCAAACCATCTAAGGCGAGTCTCTAATCTTATCTTCCACTAGAGTTACTCCAACCTTTCACGTATATATGGTCATTTTGTATCACGTCTCTAAAAGTGAATCCACTCATCCACCTAAGCCTTCTAATCTCTAAAACACTTTAATTATTATTATTATTATTATTTTATTTTTATTTTTTGTAAATAAATAAATTTTATTCCAAAAGAACACAAAAGATACAACATAGGACAACAAGCCACAAACCTGGGTTAGCCAAAACACAAAGAAAATGCTACATAGGAAAAACTCAAATAAGGAGAACAAGGAACAACAGTCGTCAGGCTCAGCAAAGGCACAGATTACGAACCACTCCAAATTCGGGCATGGACCATGCAGAGGAGTGAAAGAGCCAAAAAC
>NW_021319874.1:2973-6092 GCF_001605985.2 Dendrobium catenatum | reverse complement strand
AAATAGTACCAAGCGGCATCGAGAAGCTAGAGAAAGCTTTAAAACAACTCTTACAATAAAGCGGAAACCCCCGCAGGGTCGCAGCCCCTTGACCCCGCGGCCTGACTGGGCAGGTCGAACCCCGCCAGGGGGCAGCGCCCCCTTGGACCCTCGGCATATCTGCGACATAGATTCAAGGTATGATTTTCAAGTTATAGAAAATCTAGGGTTTAAATTTTTTTGAGATTTTTTATTTGATTTTGCATTTGTGCATTAGGAAACATGATTAGGGGAAAAAAAAAAGTGGATAACATTGAAGATGATAAAGATTTGACATTTATATATACAATTAGGAAGATGCCTCCCTTGAAGACCCATTTAATGATGGGACATGATTGAATTTTAGATGTTCTTTCTTATTTCTACTTTGAGAGTTTTGATAGACTAATATTTGTGGTTTTGTATTTTGAATTATGCTCTGAGAGGCATATATTACATCTATTTTATTGTTTTCCGCTAATTTCACTTCTCATTTAGATGTTTTAATTATATGATAGACTCTTACTGCTATTTACATGCTATAATACTTAAATTCTTATTTATCCAATTCTTCGTTCGTGTACACCTCACACCTTGAGGCTTACACCTCGCCTCATGAACGAAAAATGCATCGAGGCTTATTTACACAATTTTAAACTTTGGGGGGATAGTAAGGTAGATTGGCAACACTTGCTAAAGTCACATAGACAGTAGGGTAGATTGGTGGACAGTATGGTAGATTGGCGGACATCCGGGTAGAAGTTTAGAAAGCTGGATTGAGTCACTTGGAAGCAGGGCATTGCATGGGTGTTGGAATTGCCAATTGTGGTGGTGTGAGAGGAATGGAACACAACAAGAACATCAATTTGGTATGCTTCTTGATTGAATCAAGTAGGGGTGTCAAAACAGGTTGGCGGGTTGGATTTGGGTCAACCCGAAATGACCCGGTCAGGTATGGGTCAACCCGAAATGACCTGGCAACCCAACTAACAAGCCAAGTAGCCAACAACGACAAGGAATACATTCCTTTATTCCTTTAAAAGAAAAACTAATTAACACTAAAAAATACAAAGCTCTAAAAAATTGAAAGTATATATGGGATAAAAATGATGCCCGGATGACAAATGAAAAAGAAAAAAAAAATGGGAGGTCCAACACAAACTTAGATAAGATCATTCGAAAGAGCAAGAGCTAAGAAATATTGAAAAAAAGAAAAATCATAAATAAAAAAACTATAAAAAAAAACTAGCCGCTAGTCATGACTTACGAACATAATAGCCAACAAGAAACAAACTAAACGAAATAAAACTTAAGAGGAATTGAAACTAAGAAAAGCTCTGAGCTGGACTCTGGAGGTGGAGGAGACTGGAGACAGAGGAGAGGAGAGGAGAGAGCTGACAGGCGAGAGACAATATGCATAGAAATGAATAGCAGACCAACGGTTGATACATGTAGAAATGTATAGATTGTATACCATAAACCTAAATCAGATGGCTCACCGCTCACATGATCTCACCGCTTGGTGCCCCAGGTCAATCCGGGTTAAAATTGTATTTTCAGGTTGAACCAAACTTAACCCGAAATTTCAAATAAGTTGGAATTGGAGACCCGATCCCTGCCTGCTTTCCAAATGGGTTGACCCTAACCCAAAAAATTAGGGTTGGTTTCAAGTCGGGTTTTTGTGTCGTGTTAATTTTTGACACCCCTAGAATCAAGAAGGTTATGACACCTTTTGAGTAGGTGTGGACTACTTGAGGAGATGGGGAAAAGAGAAGAGAAGTGAAAAGAGAAGAAACATAATTGTTATTTTTCTCTACCAAAATTATGACAAATGGGAGTTATTTATAGGGGGTCGGTTGTGTAAATAATTTTAATAAACCAAGTTACAATAGTAGACTGACTAGTATGGGTTCAGTTAATTTTTTTTTTTTAAATTATGTGTTTGTTTAGTCCTTAGATTGGTTTCTAGCCTGGCTCTTGTATTCTGACAGTTATTGGGTCCTTTGATTTTGTACAGCGTAAAGGTTGTCTTTTGATGCTATCTTCTTCCTTCCTCATCAGTGGTTCACTATAATGTTTGAATTATTGTCATTAGCTTGTTCTTTTGCATTTTTGAGCCGTTCTTCGCTTTGATATTGTATTATATTTGCATCCAAGGGAATATTTTGGTGCTTTTAAAAAACAATCGCTATGAAGTATAATTTTAGTAGTAATAGATCTAGTGGGGGGTTTGTGACTTTGAGCGATAAAGTCATTAATAAAAGTACACGTTTTAGATATCTTGGGTCTATTGTTTAGAATGATGGTGAAATAGATGGGGATATTATTAATAAAATTCAAGTTGGATGCATGAAGTGGAGGAATGCATCGGGCTTGTTGTGTGATAGAAAAGTACCACTTAAACTTAAGTAAAAAATCTGTAAGATGATGGTTAGACCTACAATGCTTTATGTTGCAGAATGTTAGCCATCAAAAGAGAAGCATAATATTAACTTAAGTGTTGTAGAGATGAGGTTGATCAGGTGGATGAGTGGCTTTACTCTTAGAGATAAGATACAAAATGAGCATATACATGAAAAGGTTGGAGTAGCTCTAGTGGCAGATAAGATTAGAGAGAGTCTTCTTAGATGATTTGGTCACATAAAACGGCGGCCTTCCGATGACCCAGTTATGAGAGTAGATGTATTAGATTTAACCTACCTTAAGAAAGGTAGAGGTAGACCTAAAAAGTCTTGGTTAGAAAACATAAAACGGCGGCCTTCCGATGACTTTTCTTTATTAGATCTAAATGAGAATTTGACTCTTAATCGGACACAATGGAGAAAAAGAATTCATGTAGCTGACTCCACGTATTGGGATAAAGGCTTGTTGTTGTAAACAATCGCTATGAAGGAATAGATGATGAAGAAATATAAAGCCAATCATCCAAATAATTGGGATTGAACTAATGATGATGATGCATGGATATCCTTTCTTTGAATCTATACTGTTGAATATATTTCTCTTTTGGTTTTCTCTTCCAAAATGTTACCTATTTTTTTATTTCAAATATTATTTTTATTTCTGATGAGCTGAGGATGCATTGTGTTCTTGGATGTGAA
>NW_021319874.1:0-2873 GCF_001605985.2 Dendrobium catenatum | reverse complement strand
ATAAATTCATTAATTCATTAAAGAGGCTTGTCGTTTCTTACATTGTTTCTCAAGGGGTAGGGGTAGGGTAGAGAAGGCTTCTCAAAAATTTTTTTTATTTGGAGTGAGATGTCGGTAAAAACAGAATGAAAGGGTGGCCTATTATTTTCTTATAGAGAGAGGGAATGTGGATCAAGTAGATAGACGGGGATGGGATCCAATTCTAGGAGGTATTTTTTCATAAATTTGTGCGGCAAAAAAATAAAAAAGAATGTTGGAGGCAAGTTATGTTGGATATTAGAGTTTAGGAATTTGAATAAATTAAAGAGAATGTTGGGGGCAAGTTATGTTGGATATTAGATTTTAGGAATTTGAATATAAGTTAGTCAGAAAATCTTATTTTTTAGGAATAGAATTAATGTTTAAATTTGCTTCAATTTAGATTCATGTGTAAATTTTAAGTTATTCTTGATTTTAGGAAGATTTTATGGATATTAGACAATCAAATGTGAAAGAGAGGATTGTATAATGTGAGAATTACGTCGGAAAATATTAGGGGCAGAAGTGTGGAGGGACTTGTGGAGATAATACTTCCATTTTGGTGGCTAACAATTGAAAAATGAAGAGGTAGAAGCACACATTCTATTGAGAGTTGAGTATATTTCTTGAATCCGATCCACTACAGGAAAAACGTCATTTTCCGGCGGCAATATTCGTCGGAAAATGGCCAAAATCCGTCAGAAAATCATTTTTATTAAATAATCATAATCTGCCTATTACATAATTCTAGAACCTCTTATTATAATAAGAGATCCTATGAGTACGATAATTAAACTTAACAATAAACGGGAAAAATATCCATAGCCTATGAGAATTAAATAAATACTACTAATAAATGAAATATAATACTAATTCAACTATATTGTTGACATGACAAATAATCCTTTTCCTACGTCACTAACTCAAAATTTTAATCATAGTATTTCTATTATAGATGCCACCAGCTCAAATTTCATTTTAGTTAAACTGTCTATTCATATTTCTTTCTGGATTTTCATAGGGTTCCCCATTTCAAAACAGCCTGATCATGAGTTTTAGTAAATATTTTAGCTTAAAATTGTGGTTGCTGTAGTGCTTGGTCCTTGCATCATTTAATGCTGCATCTTAGTGGCAGAACCATGTAATTTGGTTATGGAATTTGGCACTGAAAATCAACGTTTGTTTCATGAAAGCTCCCAATACATATAGGTCTTAAACTCAGAATATGAGTTTTGCGTTAACAACCTTAGATGATTTTAACATCAAATTTAGGGCTTTTAAAAGTTGATGTTTGTGCAGTTTTTGACCTTACGTGTTTAGGATGAATTTGGCAGCAAACGTTGTGGAATAATGCATGCTTTTGGCATGGAAAACAGTTCATAGATGAAAATGTCATGATTTGTCTGAAAGCACTAAGAATTTTATATTAGATGTACAAGTGAAAAGTTGTGTTAAAAAACATCAACTTTTTTAAAAAAATTTATATTCCAAGGAAATGATTTTGATAATTAGCTTTGACATGTTTTTTTGTTGGCAGATGCAATGCTATTTTTCTACATAAACATAGTGTAGATTCTTAGATGATGACTATAGTGAAGATTTATTTGGTTGCAGCAACTCTTAATATAAATTAGTCAGAGGGAATTTAGAAATTTAGCATTCGTGGTCCCATATACATTGACGGGACTTAATGGCGAGAGGATCTAGAAAAGAAGCCACACTCTCTTGTGGTGCTATAAGGTGGATGTGGGAGAGGTTTTAGAAGGGTTTGGAAGTGGATTAGGGCTGGGGATAACATGGTTTATGGGTTAGCGGAGAGTGGGATTGAGGAAGGAATTCTTTGAGGAGCTTATGAGTTGATGTAGGCTTGAGTGGGAATGGTATAGTGGTTGTTTGTGGGATTTTGAGAGAAGACGGGGAGGTAGTTGAAGGGTTTGATGAAGTCTAGGGTTCAAGGAGAGGGCCAAAACCTGATAAGGAGAAACATAAGATTTTGGTGCCAAAGGAAGAAGCTGACGGATAACTAAGCATTGTAGGAGTGTTTTGGAATGTGGGTAGGTTTATGGATGGGTAATGGTGGCGATTAGGGGTTTTGGAGAATGTGTAAACCAAGAGCTAGATGAGAAGATGAATAAAAACAGAATATATAAAATTTTTGACTCTCCTAAGTGCAAAGAATTTGGATTAGTCATCAAGCTCCATCAATGGATTTGCTCGCAAGCAATATTTCATTATTCATTCAATAATATTCAAGATAGGTACATTAGCTGGTTATATAGAGAAAAATACTCATCCCGTAGGACAATTTCGACCTAGCCTAAAAAGGGAGGAGAGTAGTTCTAATTAATTAAATCTTTATTCCCTCCATTGGAGTGACCAACCAATGCTATTTGGAAGGATTTGAAATCATTTCTATTACATTATGTTTTTGAGGGAAGGATAGCTGATCATTCATGTATGAAAAATGGATTGACACTTAATTTGAAGCATGTGTTTAATTCAATGAGTTGAGATTTGGAGAGAGGTGGTGATGATGTTTTACACAGGAAGGAGCTCGCTTTGTTGTTGAGTGTGTGTCGGTTCCAATTTGTTCATCGAAGATGAACTGAATGTGACACTCCTATCACTTGGAGTTGCAGAAGCTGAAGGGAAGAAGATGAAAGGGATGAACGAAGCTGATATTGATCGGCTTCGTCAATTGGAACCTCATTTACCTATGCCAAGCCCCCTTTTTCTTTTCCTTCTCTTTCCTCACTAGTGCCACCACATCTTGCCTTTGATTTTCTCCCGACCACCTCCACATTTAATAACCCGTTCTAGTGGGTTGAAGAAGTCGAAGAAGATGAAGGAGATAG
>NW_021319873.1:9225-13305 GCF_001605985.2 Dendrobium catenatum | reverse complement strand
GTGTAGAACCGGACCGGTCCAGCTGGGACCGGTCCAAGCGTAACACAATACTTTAGGTTTCGTTTGGGACGGCTTTCTTACTACTTCTTAAAACAGCTTTTTAGTATAAAAATTTTAATATTTTACTAGAAAGATACTTTAAGAAGCAATAAAAAAGCAGTCCCAAACGAAGCCTTAATCTGACCATTTTTCAATGCGATAGCACTTAAAAAGATTATGCTGTAGGGGAACATCAATTATGTTGAAGTGACTACAGCTTCTTATCAGGCGATGATCATTACTCAAATGGACAACATTTTGGCTCTATTATTGGATGAACTTTATTCAGAAGAAATAATTACAGCTGCTTTTAACGAAGGCAGGGATGCTGGAGATTAAACAACCTTCTTACCTAAGATTTTCCCATGATGTTATCTTTGATCTTTTAATAGACTCTGTAATCATTGAATGTCTTGGCAAGTCCTATTTGATATTAATCAGCACTTAATCTAGTTATGCTCAGGGTTGTTTGGTAGTAAGATTTAACTGAGATTTAAGCTAAATTTTTTACAAACAGTTTTTGAGGCATTTAAATCCTATTCAGCTAAAAGTCCCATTTTTGCTCCATTTTTTAATTTATACGGGATTGAGTAGATCTGGGGGAAATTGGACTTTAAAATTCATGTACTCTAAGTTGGAATATTTGCTCCTCATAAGTCATTATAGAGGTTTGTGTGGGGCTATAGGAGCAGAACAAAATTATAAGCTAGTTGGGCCCCGAGATATGGAAAGGCAAAAAGCATCCAAATAATCAAGGTTTTTAGTAGATAAAAAGGAGCTGATGAGAGAAGGCTAAAGGAAGAGAGAAAGATGGAAGTAGGAATGTGAATAAATAAACTAACCAAACAACCTGATTTGAACTGGGCTCGAAAATTTAGGTTTGAGCTGACTTTATTATTATTTAGGTCGGCTTAGGTCTAAATTATAAACCCAATCATTATATGGATTGAGCTTGGATTAACCCAAATAATTTGGGTTTGGGTTAGGCGGGTTTGAGTCATATTAATTAGGTTAAATGGGCCATATTCAGGTTAATTTGATCGTGTTGATCTTAAAAAAAAAATGCATGATCAATATAATAAATGTGTTCGCTAGGTCAGATTCGGGTTGATTCAGGTTTGAGTCAAATATTTTTTGACTCATATGATAAACGAGGTAGGTACGAGTCAAGCAAATTAAGGTTGGGTCAACTTTTAATCAAACCCAAACCCAACCTTTAAACACAAATTGACACCCATAGATGGGAGGGGAGGAAAGGGGATGGGGAGATAACAATAGCATAATTGTGTGTGCCTTCAGTGGCTTATGCGACTAACTATCAGGTGACAAGAAAAGAAAATAGAGAGATTTGTTGAGAGCTTTGTTACATCCAAGATGTTTTATATAAGATTAGATTTGACACGTTGGAATACTTTTTTCATAACTTTACTTTACAAGTCATTGCCACTGCTATTTGGTTACTAATTTTTTAACTTTTCAGATACATTTCTATGACAAGAATGGGTTTTTCATAACTTGATCTACTAGAATATGATAATTGTAAAAAAAAAAAAAAATTAATTTCAAAGTAGTCCCCCGACTATTTATATATAATCATTTTAGTCCTAGACTATAATATTGCTCCAATTTAATCCCTCTATTGTATAAAATTTATCCAAAATGGTCCCTTTTAGGCTAAATTGAGATTAATTTTGTAAAATTGAGGGACTAAATTCAGATCAATTTTGTTTACTCGAGTGACTAAATTGGAGCAACCTAATACTCAGTGACTAAATTAGACATACACGAATAGTCTGGGGACTATTTTAGAAATTTTCTGATAAAAAAAGCTACTATTCATCTTCATATGAAGGGAAAATACATGTAATTTCGCAATAGCTTTGAAAAACTATGTACATGTAATTTCGCAATAGCTTTGAAAAACTATGTTTTCCCATATAATTTCGGCGACAACCATCCGAAACAACCCCTTAGACTATCCAGTTCAATATATCAAAGATCATAGTTTTGCACTCATAGTTTAACATTACTTATTAGGTATAACTCAAGAACAAGAAAGAGAGTTAGACAAACCTCAGACAAGGAAAGGCCCATATCATTCATGATTCCAGACTGAGATGGCGCAGAAAAGCCAACCTGAATGTTAACAAAACATTTTTTTTTATCCCAACTGGAGATTTCTATTTATGAAATGAATATTCATTTGAATTAAAACTTCAACGGAACAGATTGATTAAACAAAACAAGTAACTATGATATTTAGGGTTATCAAGCAAACAAGAGATTCAGAATAAAACAAGTATTTCGAGTAGCAAAAGAAGTGAATAAAAAAAATGAATTTTTTGCGGATCTTACACAGGATCCAAATATAAATGAGCCACAGACGACAACGATTGTGCTGAAAAGAATCATCCATATGGATCTTTTGCTGCTTTTCAAATCTCCATGCTCGATGAGAAGCTCCACTGAGCCATTTTGCTCGCTTCCCATCCAATCCTCTATGTCTTTGTCAATAGCCATTTTTCAGTCTCCTCGCTCTCTCAATCTCTCTATGGGAGATCGTGAATGAGAGAGCAAAAGACGAGAGGGGAATGGAACTTCTTGCCAAGAAATCGAAGTGATTGAAAGAGAGTGTGGCAGCTGGTCAATGCTGAAATTGGAATTTTTAAAAAAGAAAACTTTTTGCTCATATTTGAACGCACAGCTTTCTGGCCGCGGACGTGGCAACGTAATCTTCTATAAATATATTATATGTGGCAGTCATTAATTTTTAAATAAAAAAGTATTTTAATTAACTATTATATCACATTATATTATTCTTATAAATAACATAATTAAGAGTGAAAGTTTAATTATTTAGCAATTAAAATTGGAAATGTCCGATTTAATTGGATATTTATTCAATGAAACTAAATCATTTTGACATAAAACTAATTTTAAAAAAAATGCAAAACAAGGCTAAATAGAATGAGTAAAAAATTAGAAGTAATTGAAAGGTTAAATAAGTTATTTTATTCGTTATTTTCTATGATTTTTTTATGACGATAAGCTTTTAATTCTAAGAATTTGTTTGGAACGGATTTTTTTATTATTTCTTAAAATGGAGTTTTAATACAAAAATTTTAATTTTGTATTAAAATTATTATTTAAGAAACAATAAAAAAACCATTCAATATAAGAATGTTGTCTAACTTTTTATGGGCAAAAAAAAGCCTATAATGCATACAATTAACATCTACCAGACCCATTTTTCTTATAATAATTTCACAATTAATTTTACATACAATAACCCTTTCAAACATACCTAAAGCCTTTATTGGAAAGGAAATTAAATATCAGATGCGGAGACAATAAGCTTTCTTTTGTGATGATTTTTTCTTACGGCTGTTTTCTTTGTTCAGAAGTTCATTTTGGCGTTGTAAAAATATAGTGTGAGAGGAGATCCATCATGAGGATGTGTCGTGTGTTGGAACAATTATTACGTCTTCTGATCGGATGTAGAGCTACGTTCGGCCGCCAATAACATGTCGCCACGTGCTCTTACTCTTTACCATGCGGCCTGACGACTTGACTTGGACCGGAACCCGAGAATACTATGTTCGTGTATTGCGAGGTATTACTCGGTATTTGCTCGGTATTGCTAGGTATTGCTTGGCAATAACGAGAAATACCACTCTGTGAAGACCAATACCGAGTTGTACCGAGTTTTTCTAGAAAAACTCGGTACAACTCGGTATTAGAAAAACTCGGTACAACTCGGTATTGCTCGGTATTGATTATTGCCAAGCAAAATCGACCAATACCTAGCACTACTGAGCAATACCTAGCAAAATAGAGAAATACTGAGCCATCTTGGGTCCATTCCGGGTCGGGTTGTCGGGGCGTGCGGTAAATAGTGAGAACACGTGGCGCGATTCTACTGGTGGCCGAACGTAGAGCTACGTCCTGTGACCGGACCAAATAAAAGTTCCATGTGTTGGGGGCTCTAGGCATGTTGTACATAAAATATAAGGTATATATATATATGGATCTCAGAACAAT
>NW_021319873.1:0-1532 GCF_001605985.2 Dendrobium catenatum | reverse complement strand
TTTAACCTGTTTTATTATCAAATTAATTTAATTTTATTATCTTATCTATTTTTGCTTCAATTCTCTTTAATATCTTCATCAATTGATTTAAGATTCTCTTATAAAATGGCTCTGAAGACTTCCAAAATATTTTTTGAAAGCTACTGCTGTCTCATGAATATATATATATATATAAGATTGGTTTTTCTACTTGTCAAAATTATTTATTTATTTAGCATCAGTAAGTTATTATATAAACTCATCTTAATCTAGGTTGTCTATGTATTTAGATCCTGCATTTGACAATCATGACTGTCGTCCATTTCTGTATCTTTTGTTTTGTCCAATAACATTGTTAAATCTTATGTATTCTGCAATATTATAATTGTAATTCTATTTAGTATCATATTTGTGATGTCACTAAAATGTTTTAAACTTACAGTTTAAAGGGTGTTATGTCGGTTCATATCTTCCAAGCTCTGGTGTTTGGCATCATACTCAAAGATTTTTGAAAAGAAGGATCAATGACCCTTCTGTAGTTCATCACATGGATTTCGATGCTCCAACACGGGAAGGGGCTCAACTACTTCCTGATGACAAGGTACTTCTTGATCATCCTTTATCATGCTTTTTGTTGCTTTCATCTATATATTGGTATCGATTTGAATTATGAAGAAATTCTAAATTGCATACTAGGTAAATCTTATGATCCAATTTAATGGATTTTTTTAATTTTTAAATAACATTATTTATTAGTTTCACTAACCATTTTGACATATTTGTTGTTAATTTATGTATGTTAGCTTGATTTTCTCCGCCAACACTTTTTTTGTGTTTGTGAATGGTTGATTTTATCTTTCTAGCTTTTTTTTTATTTGTATATTCATATGTTAGTTAGTTTTTAGCATATGATAAAAAGGACCATTTTATGCTTATTGCGAATTTTAATTGACAACACTATTTGGTGAGTATTTATTAATCTTTAAATCATTGTCTCACTTGTGAAAATGAATGTAGATGAATTTTTTTTTCCGACTATTATATTCTTTAGCATTTGCTGTGCTTATTTTGGAAGGCTCATACCATCTTCTCTCTGTTACTTGTTTCTTTAAGGTTTGTTTTTTCCAAGTTTTATGATATTCACTGCTATTACCACATTATGATATTTGGGTTGAGCATCTCTATTAACCTTCATTATTATTGGTCACCTAACTATTTGGTTTTAGCTTTAAAATCATCCTTACCTGTACATGCGGATTGAATGCTACATATCGTGTGAATCGTAGTTTACGCAAGTCTTTTTGTTGCTTATTATTTTGTAATTGATCTGATTTTTATGAATAAAGAAAATTTTGTAGCTTTTGAAGCTCAACATTTTCATGCTTGCCCAATCAGAATTTGCTTAGCATCAGAACCTCATCACAATTATCTAAAAAGGAAAAGATAATTAATTATGTTCAACTTAATTCAATGCGAAATAAGGAAAATGATGTAGGGCATGTTTAAATTTGCTTTGTGTGGAGTTCTTTACCCATGAATCTGATAGGAAACAC
>NW_021319872.1:807342-824741 GCF_001605985.2 Dendrobium catenatum | reverse complement strand
AATAGGAAGAAAAACTAAAGAAAATAATATATTTATGTATTTTTTTGTTCAATATTTAATTTATTGTAATTTTTTTATAGAAAATTGAATTTAAAGTGTATTTTAAAATATATTTATTAATTAGAAATGACGGTGGTAGTGGTGGGCCACGCATCGGCATCCGGTTGGTTGATGCAGAATGGCACAACGGTGACCAATAATTAGCAATGATTGCGCTGCTGTGTAATCATTACCAAATGATTAAACGATGACGCAATTTCGACTTAACCATGTTAGCGAGCATTTTGAACTGCCCGATTCTCTGTGGTTTGAAATAGAGGACCAGGATCATGTCGAGTAGGGATCTATGCAACAAAGTAGATCACGCGGTTAGATTGGACCACAGAATGATGCGATCTGGACAAGATCAATGGTCCATAAAATGTACAATTCATGCACAACATTGATTAAACGCTAGAGATGACGATGTCTTCAAACTTAAAAATGGCCAAACAAAAATCAATGAAATTTTTTATTGTAACTATATGAATGATGGGGAGTTATTTGTATGGTTCATAAAGCACTTAATTAGAAGTATCTAAATCTATATGGACTTAACAAGGGTTTGATAATTACCACAATCAGATGGATCTCCAGAGGCATATGAGGGATTGTTGAGCTTGTAGTTTGCCCTAGATTAATCCTTTAGAAGACATAGAAAGCTGAAATGGTCTAGATCAGTAAATATAAGGGCTAGACAGACTTTTGGTTCAATTTGGTTGGAAGCTCGCCACGGGCAACCTTTAAGTGATGGATTTAGAATAATGGGATATTGAGAAAGGTTTGTAGAGCTAAAATGAATTGAGCTCTAGTCTGGAGGAGGTCAGGGTAGTGAGATAATGTAATGGTGTTGAATGAACTCTCTTTTGGACATTTTCCCTGATTCAAACCCTAGGAGTGATTTAGATGGCTGGGATCCACTTGGAGAGTTGTTTAGATGCAAGCCACCTATCCAAGTGTTGTTATGGGATAGGGAATTACAAGGACAAGCAAAGGAATATGAGTTGAAAAGTTAGTTTTGGCTTCACATGGGTTGTTGGGATGAGCTTAGGGTTAATAAATGTTTAAACCAGGTGTAGGAATATTTTAGAAGATGTTTAGGCAATTAGATTGGATTAGTTTGGAGTGTAAGGGATTAAAAGGAGTGGTGTGACTATTTAAGCTTATTTGGAGACTTATTTGACTAGTTTGACCAATTTGACCAATCAACTAGTCTTATTGACTGCTAAGGTGGCACTTAGATGGAACTAGAGAGTTGATGAAATAATTTAAAGATAATATGAAACCAAGGAATTACAATTGAGTGAGGTATTGACCGAGAAGTTTATTTAACGCTTTGTTGATTGATTTTGACCAGTCAACATGGTGGGATAATTTTTAGGAAGATTATGGGAGGTGTTTGAGTGGAATTCAATAGGTATAAAACCATGGATCTAGAATATGAGAAAAGGAATGTATATAAATAGAGTTTGACCATGTATTTTGACTTGACTAAGTCAAAACTATTTCAGTTTGACTTTAATGAGTTTGGAGGTATTGGAATCATACATAATATAAGATTGGGCATTTGGATCATATGTAATCAGTTAGGTGCATTCTACTATGAGAAGTGTTTGAGGAAGTTTGGTGAAGTTTAAAGCTAAGTTGGTGTTGAATTTAAGGATGATTGATGTTTGATAATCAACTGAGCTAGCCTAGACTATATGAATTGATCATCTTGATCAATAATTGAATTAGAAGGCTGATGATGTTGGGTATGATATGGGAGTTTCTTAATAGAATGATTTAGACCTTAACTAAGGTCAAAGAGCTTGCACACTATTCAAAGTAATGCAATGGGTCAAATGACAACAAGCTGATGAATAATTATTAATTGAATGATTGGATATTTGTTGGAGATTGGATATTTAATTGAGTATATAATTGGATACTAAAAGTGCAGACTAGGCTAGGGTTTGATTGACTGAAGTTTGGAAATAAATTAATCAATTGTGATTGAAGTAGATTGACAGGCTGGATTAAATGAATGATTAAGTACTAAATGATTGACAATTGGGTAACTATCAGCCACTAGATGCATAATCAAATGTTTGAAAGGTCCTGATGACCTCCTACAAAAATGAGGTGAACATATACTAAGGAGGATGAAAGATATATGTAAACGTTAGTCAAATAAAGAGGTAGGAGAAGTAAGGATTTAGTTCAAGTGAAGTGCATTAAGGATGAACATAAAAGTACTTTTATTAGAAGAGGATATTCAACAAAGGTGGATGGGATGTTTTGATAAGCTTTTTAATGAATATTATGAGAATAAAATTGGCTTTAATGACCATAGAATCCTTCATGAAAATAGAGATATCAATGTATTAGTAAAACTAAAGTTAAAGAGTCTTTAAAGAAAATGAAGTGTGGAAAAGTCATTGGACATGATGATATTCCAATAGATGTGTAGAAATGCTTAGAAGATAAAGAAATTTCTTGGCTTACAAAACTTTTCAATATTATTTGGAAGACTAAAAAGATGCTAGATTAGTGGAGTAGGAGTTTTTTTATTCATAATTTTAAGAATAAAGGTGACGCACAAGAGTATGCAAGTTATGAGTGCGTTATGACACTGTACAATTTGATTTATATACAGAATTCGATGTAATTTAAATTTACATGACTCTTTACATATATATCAATTCCTTGGGATACTCTACTTTACGGAAATGTAAAGAGCAGAAAATAAAATACAGTTATGAGTGCATTATGAGAAGTTATATTTACATGAATGTAAATGAAACTAGAGTACATGATCCTTACTCATTTATTCTGCTCTCTGGTGCACTGACAAAAAAGTTAAATATGACATTTACATTTTGCAGAAAGTAAGCAATCACACATAGGCGCCCTCTAGGCAAAGACAACCGCAATCAAACCAAAACAATATACCGACCTAGCGTAGGCTAAAGTTGGTTGTCCTAGCAAACCATTTAAGTGTGTTAAAGAGGTTGTGTGGCTTTGATAGGTCCTATAAGAATTTATAATTAGATTGCATGTATTTTTAAAGTTTATTGTGAAAGGGATTTTAATTAAAGTTTAAGTGATATATATTTAGCTTTTAAATTATTCCAATTTTAGATGTTAAAGTTATTGGTTTAGTTTTAAAGAACTTATAAATTGATAAGTCCCAAAGTATAAGGAGATATAAATTTATAAATACTATGGCTTCCAAAATGAATACCCATCCTCTATGCATGACAGGTGTCCATATGAGAGCCTCCAAATTTTTATTATAGATAGAAAAAGGGACCTTATAATGCAATGCAACATACCTTTCAAAAGGAGTCGGGTATGTCACCTAAGGTCGGTGTGTTATAAATTATTTAAAGATCCCCCAAATTCAATGTGTTAATGCCTTCTTAAAAAAAGTCGTTCACGACACATAAGAATTATTTTGATAATTTAGGTGTGCTAAAGACCTTGGAATTAAAATGCCAAAATTCCCTCTAAAAGGAATCAAGCATTATGCATGCGAGTCTAAATTCATTTACCCTAAGTTTAATTTAATCAATCAAATTATCAAATTAATTTAGCTTAAATTAATTAGGATTTAATTTAAATTTTTCTAAATTTTATCGAAATATTTATAAATTTTTATTTAATTGTTGAATTTTTAATTAATTTTGATTAATTATTAATGATTTATTAATGAATTGAAATTATAATTTAATCCAAAATGTTATCTAAGTTTGAATTATTAACCTCTGAATTTTATTTAATTTTATTTGAATTTTAATGTAATTTTGAATTTTATTTATTATTTTTAATTAAATTGTCTTAATTAATGGATTATTAATGAATTAGAAATTAAAATTTATTCAAAAGTTTTATTTTAAATTGAATATCATATGATTGACGATTGGGTAACTATCAGCCACTAGATGCATAATCAAAAGTTTAAAAGGTCCTGATGACCTCCTACAAAAATGAGGTGAACATATACTAAGAAGGATGAAAGATATATGTAAACGTTAGTCAAATAAAGAGGTAGGAGAAGTAAGGATTTAGTTCAAGTGAAGTGCATTAAGGATGAACATAAAAATACTTTTATTAGAAGAGGATATTCAACAAAGGTGGATGGGATGTTTTGATAAGCTTTTTAATGAAGATTAATAAAATTGGCTTTAATGACCTTAACATCCTTCATGAAAATAGAGATATCAATGTATTAGTAAAACTAAAGTTAATGAGTCTTTAAAGAAAATGAAGTGTGGAAAAGTCATTGGACATGATGATATTCCAATAGATGTGTGGAAATGCTTAGAAGATGAAGAAATTTCTTGGCTTACAAAACTTTTCAATATTATTTGGAAGACTAAAAAGATGCTAGATAAGTGGAGTAGGAGTTTGTTTATTCCTAATTTTAAGAATAAAGGTGACGCACAAGAGTAGCAAGTTATGGATGAAATAAGTTAATGTATCATACTTGAAAATTTTGGGGTAGAGTTATGGAGCATAATTTATGATGTGATACGAATGTTTATCAAAATCAATTTGGATTCATGTCGGGAATGTCTACTATAAAAGCTATACATTTATTGAGAGGTTTGATAGAGAAGTATAGGGATAATAAGGAGGATCTACATATGATATTTATTGATTGTGTGAAATACTATGATGAAGTTTCAAGATAAGTGTTGTGGAGAGTTTTTGAAAAGAAAGGGGTTAATAATGCTTAATACTCAAGTCATTTAGGATATGCACATGAGGTGTTACTTGTGTTCAAACACAAGGAGGTTGGACCAAGTTTTTTTTTTGTTAGATTTTATGAAGAGTCAACTTTAAGCCCATATATTTTTTCTTTAGCCATGAATGCTCTTATTAGGCATTTGTAGAATAATGTACCATGGTGTTTGCTTTTTTTTTTATGATAATCTTCTTACTAATAAGACTAGAGAGGAAGTTGAAGGTAAACTTGAATTATGGAGGTCAACCTTAGAGTCTTAAGGTTTACATTTAAGTAGATCTAAAATTAAATACATGGAGTGTAATTTTGGTAGCAATCAATCTAAGGGGGGATTGTTACTTTGGGAGATCAAGTCATTAATAAGAGTACACCCTGCTCCATTGTCAAGAGTGGAGATGAAATAGATGGGGATATTATTAATATATCCTGGTTAGATGGTTGAAGTGGAGGAATGCATTAGGCCTATTATGTGATAGAAAAGTACCCCCTCGAACTTAAAGGAAAATTTGTATAAGATGGCAGTGAGACCAGTAATGTTTTATAGCATAGAATATTGGCCATTAAAAGAGAAGCATCGAATTATTAAGTGTTCCAGAGATGAGGAAGCTCAGGTGGATGCGTGGCTTTACTCTTAGAGATAGAATGTGAAATGAGCATATACGTCAAAAGGTTGGAGTAGCTCCAATGACAGATAATATTAGAGAGAGTCATCTTAGATTTTTTTGTCACATAAAATGTTAGCTTTGTGATGACCTAGTTATGAGAGTATATGTATTAGATTTGGCCTATATTAAGAGAGATAAAGGCAGACATAAAGGACTTGGTTAGAAACTATTAGAAATTACATTTTTTTTATTAGATTTAAATGAGAATCAGGTTCTTAACATAAATAATAAAGAAAAATGATTCATGTAGTCGATCCCACATAGTGGGATAGGCTTGATGTTGTTGTTATTGTTGTAATTTTTTGGTTTTGAACTTTTTTTTTAAAGTAGAGGCCTATAATAATTTATTTTGAGACTTAGTGGCATTTAAAAGCTAGAGAATCTTAGAGTTGATATTTACATTCAATACAACCATTAATAAGATTAATAAGTAATTTGCTTTTATTATTTTAACCTTATGACTCTATTTTTTTGATAATAGAAGATCAAGTTTATCTCCTAATTTTTGGAGTTGTCATATAGATATCAAAGTCAAGAGAATGCATTTTAATATTGAAAGTTCAATGGAGGGTGTTAAGTCTCATTGAACTGCCCTTAGGCACACCAAGAGAGACGAGGACGAGGAGGGTGGGGTGGAGGGAGGGGTAGGGGTGAATTGGTTCTTTAAAAATTTACCCCTTTAAAAAACACCTCAAACTAATAATGAGTGCAAGTAGAAGAACTTAATAATAAACAATGTAACTTTACTTTAATTGATTAAGGTAACAAACCTATGCTTCATGGCCAAGGATTCAATTGTTAACTCCAAACATGTAAAAGTATGTTAAGAATTATTTGTGTGTTTTTTAATCTGTTTCGTTTGTTATATATATATATATATATATATATATAACAAACGAAACAGATTAAAAAACACACAAATAATTCTTAACATACTTTTACATGTTTGGAGTTAACAATTGAATCCTTGGCCATGAAGCATAGGTTTGTTACCTTGTCTCCTTGCTTATGTTCTTATGTGTCAGAGGCTAAGTCTACTAGGAGATTTTTTGCTTCTTTTCATTTCACCTTTTTTCATTTATAGCTTATTCTCACCTTTTTCCTTCATAGGGCGGCTCTTAAAATTGGGGCATTTTGACTTCAGATGTCCAGGTTTCCTACACCCAAAGCAAATAATATCAAACAAAATTTTATCATTTTTACCTTTGCTCCAATTTAGTTGATGCTTGAGCTTCCACTTTAGGAAACTTTTGAATTGGCTTGTTATTAATGCTATCAACAAGCTCCCATCATCTCCTAAGCCATTTTTATCTATATCTTTGGCCTTTAGTGCTATTGTATTCTCTATTCTCTCTTATCATATGCATCCAAAAGTCTTTGACAAACACTTTACTCATAGGCAACGAGTGAGCCAAGTAGATTACTGATGGAATACATATTCAAGTCTTGTGATACACATATAGCAATGAATTTGGCATCAAAATTTTATGTAGATAATGTAGAATTTTATTAACCTTCTTAAAGTTTGAAAGTTCTCTACCTCAAGCATGCAAGGATATCGCTATTTGAGGAAACCTAGTGTACATATCTGAGATAGTCTCATTAAGTTTCATGCAAAAAAGTTCATAATCAGGCAATAAAATATTCAACCTAGATTATTTGACTTTGCAAGTACCTTCAGACATAATGCATAGTCTATCCTAAATGTCTTTGCCATTGGTACAGGTAGAAACACTCATGTAATCTTCATACTTAAGTGCACAAAAAAAAGTTTTAAGTATTTAGCATTTAGCATGTATTTGTGTAAAGATTCACTCTTCTTTAGTTCATTCAATAAAAGGAATATTAGTTTTTACTCCATTAACAATACGTGAAAGTATAACATAATTAGTTTGAATCATATGACATATTTTGAAATCAATAGATTATAAAAATATTGACATGCAAAATTTTCAAAAATTAAATGGAATATTATCAAAAAGTGGTGGAAGAAATTTTTGAATAACCCTTTACAGAGTCGCTTTAAAGTATGTCATAGATTGTTTTTCTTAAGGTTTTTAAAATACTACTTTTGAGACCCATTCTAATACCAATTGAAAGGTCGAGGGAGGATGTTAGGCCTTGTTAAACTGTCCTAGGCACACCAAGGCTGGTGAACTGGTTATTTAAAAATATATTTAACATAGAATTATCTTTTTGATATTTTTAATAACTTGATTTAAATAATATGATCACCCGATGTGGAAGCTAATAAATATAACATCAATAACAATGATGATGATATTTTAATCAAGTAAATTTACTATCAGCTATAATATTTTCATCATACATTTTTCAAGAAAATAAAATAAAAAAAGTAAAGTGAAAAAAATAAGATACAAAAATGAAATTAAAACGAGCACACCAGAATTTTATAGTGGTTCAGTCAAAGTTGACCTACGTTCACACCCTAGATTCCTCTCCAGGTATTGCATTAAAATTTTAGTGACTCTCCTTTAACCCCACTACTAAGCGAAAAGCTTTTACAAAATCTTTTTCACCAACTCAATGTGGTAGAGGATCATAATCCTTTTACCCTCTTGGTGAGGCAGAGAACCTAGAGTCGTTTTTCATCCTCTTGATGAAGGAAGAGAACCTGTACTCCTTTTTCACCCTTATAGTGAAGGTAGAGAACCTAGAATTCTTTTTACCCTCCTAATGAAGGAAACGAACCTCAAATCACTTTCATCTTCCCCAATACAGTGGAGTAGCTAGGTCCTTTGATATCAAAGAAGTCTTCTTCTGAAAGCTTCTATTAAGACAAACCTTGACGCATGGATGAACTCAGATTCATGTTCACTAGGGCATCCATATGGAACTCCCTCCTACACACCCTTAAAAACCATAAGGATTTTCTACCTCTCTCACAAACTCTTCCCTTTCTCCCCCAAGCCAAGGCTCTCTCTTTAAGGTTTTTTAGAAGAAAATAACTCAATAAATGCTAAAGACTCTCATCAAGTCTATTAAGAAAGCATAAATAAAGGGCTCCAAGAAATTTTAAAAATTTAATTCAACCGTCATAGCTCATACATTATGATTATAGGATCGTACATTATGATAACCAAAATTTTACCTGTTAGTACTATATGATCACCAGTTAATACAATATAATCAATTCAAATTTCCACTATTCGTACTATAAGATGTACAATTAGTATAATACGACCAGTTTAATTTTTTGTTGTTGTACGATTAGCAACTAGTATAATATGATCTTTTCAAATCCTATTGTATGAATGAATAGTAATACAATACGATTTATTTAATCAAATTATAGTTCATCCAGTATGAATCTTGGGATGACCAAGTATCATCTCTATCAGTTATACAATACAATCAAGTTTATATAATACGATACAAAAATTTAAATTAAGCATATTCAATTGATTAATCATAAGATCAAATTAAGAAATATTTTAAACATTATAGAACACGATTAGTTTCATATAGTATGAATAGAATAAAATTTAAAATTCAAATTTTTGGCTAATTTAAAGAACGGTGGGGTTTCTGATTATAACATATCATCCATTACATTGAGATGTTTATATTGTACAATTCATTACATTTCAAAATTATTTTCTCAAATAATAAAATAGTTCATATAGTCTAAATTAAATTATATAAAAATAGTTCATATAGTCTAAATTATATAGTATCATTTATAAAAAATTTAAAATATTTAAAATTATTTTCTCTCTCCTTATGTGTATGCATGATCTCTAGGATAACATACACCCTTATAAGACTTGACTCAAAAAATAATAAATAAATAAATATAAATTACATAATCTTTTTAACGCACCTTATTATACCCAATCTTGAGCCTTGAATCTTCATTAAATGGTGAATGATGTATCTGAAATGTTAATACACACACACAACTAAATATGCACTACAAAGTACTATGAGAAATAAAGAGACAATCAATAATATGTATTATTATCAAATCATAAACACGGGAGCCCGACTTGGAATAATCTCTCATTTTTTTATGATGACAATATTATTGGTTGAATTTGTAAACTAATAATATTTTCTCCTAATCTCTCCCTCACTAAGATAATTATATTAAAAAATAGAGAAAAATATATTTGTTTTGTTTTTTTTAATTTAAGGAAGAAAAAAAAATTGAACTAAATAACATATGAACAAATACAACTAGATATCTACTCCTCCTTTTGCATCACAAAAAGGAAAGAAAAATAAAAGGAACAACTATAACAATGTCTAGAACCCAGATTTAAAATAAAGACTCCAACCAAACAAGAAACCTAGAAGTAGGGTGCTTATTTACCATAAAAAAAAAATTCATGATGCATATATAATGATAGTCTATATTTCTCATTGAAAACGTTGAAGGCTTATTATGAATATATAAATTTTAGATAGTTTCATTGATTCAATATGTGTCAGTTTCATAAGTTTGTGCTTTTTATGAGTGAACATTTCTTGTAAGAAGCCTTCAAGGTGTAATGTGAATGTAAATCAAATATTTTGGTTAATTCATTGAGTATAAGTTTGGAGAATTTTGTTTTACTTAGTGTAACTTTCTTATAAGAGGCCTTAAAGGCCTAATATTAATTTATAAAATTAAATAGTCTAGCTGGAATTATGAGCGTATATTTATTTGATGGTTTAACTTGTGTCAACTCTGATCAATTGAAAGAGGAGGATCAGACTCAAACTTAGGTTCACTTTTGACCGGCATAGCATTCTCAATTATAGGTTTAGGAGTGTAACACACTTGTTGGAGCATATTCAAGTATTTAAATTTCATTTTAAGCGATATATGTTCATGATAATGCATTTTCATAATATGTTTGCACTCTTTAAAGGATGATAAATTTAAAGCTCATTTATTTATTTATTATTCACACAACATATTCAAATTACACTGACATGCTTATTACACTCATCATGTCCCATGCGAATAAATCAAATTTATGTCAAATGTAATGTAAGCATTTTAATGTATTTGTATAATGCATTTTGAACATTACACGATGTGTATGCATGCGACGTAATGAATGTATACGACATATATGCATGTTGTATACACATTCACATATTTATTTCCATGTTGGCATTCTTGCATATGTATTTACATATTTGTATATGTACGTGTATGCTTGTATATGCATTCGCACATAATGGGGGTTGTGGAGAGAACTTTTTAATTGTATAAAAATTTAGGGCTCTATCACCCTTAAATAATACTTAGGTTTTTTTATATATAAAAAATAACAAATTTTACTTAATATACACATATACATGCTGAATAAAGTAATAAAGTTATAGAGTAGAGTGTCAAACCCATGAGAAAGTATACTTACTTGTAATAAACTACTATTATTTACTCTAGTTACAATAATTATTCTACTAAAATAAAATCAATATTTTTGGAAATTCTATCATTGAATAAAAGAGAAAAAAATATTTGATATAGTATTTAATTAAAGTGTTTTGAATTGATGAGTGTAAATTGTATATGTTTCTTAACGAAACTCTTTATGCTAATTTGATTTAGAGATTATGCATCTGTAGATCTCTATTGAGCTTATAAGTTAAAAATAATATCTGCTAATCTCCTACAATTATAATATCTCCTTAAGAACCTAAAATATTTTACATTCTATGTCTAGTCATGTAAACATCATATCTCAATATTTTTAATTATTCTTACATTTCTCTATCAAGGATATACGTCAAACTATATTTTAACTATATATATGGCCACTATGTGCATTAAATAAAGAGCATGATAATATTAACAATATCTTTTAATATTTATAGAATAAGAGTCTTCATTAGTACTTAGCATACACTTTACATTATCAATCTAAAGTAAAATAATTAGCCAAACATAGAATGAATAACGAGTAAACTCATTTTCATTAAACCAATGGAAGAATGAAAATACAATAGAGTAATATCACTAGGAAGTATCAATGTATTTCCTATTCACTCTTTCACCATTTAACTTATAGAGTTACTTCAAGAAATATAGACTAAATACTCTAAATGATTATAGCTTGTACTTCCCTAGCCTCCCTTAGATTTTACTTTAAAAGGGACCTAGAGAAGTACTCTCAAAAGTATTGAATTTACATAAGAGTTAGAACTCCCTTACAAATATAACATTATAACTATTTATAAAAAAAAACTTAAAAATGTATTATGGAATTGTGATGCTTGGAAGATTAGCACCATGATGCCCCTAAAGTGAACTGGCACCTAAGCGCTGAAACTTTTGCAATGCTATGTTGGTTGCTAACTTGGATCGAATACTTAGTGAACAGTCATGTCTCTTCATTGATAGAATGTGACCATTGGAAGTTACAATTACAACATTGCGGTGCTGCAGACATTTGTGCATTGTGGTGCCCAAGTACAAAAATGGTGCCAAGGCATGAGGATTATTCCAACAGGTTGGTGATGATTATTCTAGTTTATTCCTTGATTATTGTACCATTGTTTTTTTTTATTGTTCCCAGTAATATTATTTGAACAATTATAATTTGGTTGATTCCTATAACTTGAATTATATGTATTGAAAAACTACAAGAAAATAACCCATTACCAGCAATATTTTTTGATGGTTTAGATCAATTTTTTTGCGGTTTAGATCAAATTTCTAATGATTTATAAATTTTTTGGTGGTTTTTAGTTGTTTTTAAACTATCAAAATAAACTGCATAGGAAATGTAAACCGATGGCATATTTCTGACAGTTTTTTGGCATCTACAACAAATATAAATTAATGAATCCAAAATCACAGGTAAACAGCCAAAAGATTATGACGCAAAAATTGCCAGCGACCGCCAGTTTGTTACCGGCAGCTAAAATGCTGGTATTGTCGACTGTTAAGCCATCAATTTTTATGGGTGATTAAATAAAAAAATTGGGTATAAACTGAGGTAGTCTGATATCGAAGTTTTCAACGACTAAATTGCCAGAAATTTATAGTAATTACAAAAAACAAATTGACAGCCACCTATATCCAAACAAATATTCACAATCACCTATAGACAGTTCAAATCATATAGGAAACATTTTTGACTATATGCTCACGCAGTTCAAAATATAATATATGAAAAACAATAACATCCAGAATCTACAATCAATAGAACATATATGAAATACATTAACATCCACAAAACATAATATATGAAATAAATAAAGTTCAACTTGTTAAACAATCTTTAAAAAATAAAACAGGTTCTTTCAAATGTATATGTTCTAAATACACCAAATAGTTTTTCAAATAAATAACAACAACTTATCATTGTCCGTGTCTTTCCTACCCTGCGAGGGTGAGGGAGGAGTTCGACACACCAATATTCTCTTCATGAACTGAACGAGCATGTGTTCAGAGTTCAGTGAGGGCACGAGCATTCTCGGGATGAAATAAAATTAGCTAGGCAAAGAAATGATGAAGAAGGGAGAGGGTTCAATTTTAGGGCCCTTTCCAGCTTCTTTTTAGCGATTTTAACTGCCAAAAACTTCTCACTTAAAAATGGTGGTTAAATTGTCGGTGAATTCCATCATGTTAAGAGAATACCTATGACAAGTTCAACGATCATTTGACCGTCAAAAATTCTTGTGGTTTTGATTTTAGTACTGGTATTCCAATCGCCGGTTAATAGTGGTGTTCAAACCGTCTGTATTAAGTGAATTTCCCGTAGTGAAATAAGGATTATTTTATCTTTAAATTAAATTAATATTTTTAATCCCTTGCATATTTTTTTATTAACTTTTAATCCTCCAATTGCATAGATAATTAAGTTTTGAATTTTTCATTTTCTTCTGTTATGCTCAACTTCTAATAAATGGCTGTAACTTGTGTTGTCAAAATTAATAAATCATCAAATTCATATACTCATGTTACTATCTTAGGATTTATTCTATTAGCAGACAAGTTGAAATTATTAGTTGCCATTTTCTCTATTAATTCATATGCTTCCTCAAATGGCTTAGACATTCACGATCTTCGAGTTGTAATATTTATGATTATTCTAACAGATTCTACTAATCCATTATAAAATATTTAAATAACAAACCAATCAGGTAAAGCACATTGAGTGCATTTCCTAAGTATTTTCTTAATTCTCTCTCAACTCTCATAAATCTATTCTCCTTCAAATTGAGTAAAAGAAGTGATACCATTTTTAAGTTTAGTAGTCTTTGAAGGTGGGAAATACTTAGCAAGAAACTTATGAGCCACCTTTTTCCAAGTGGTTATTGAGCATATGGGTAAAGAATTCAACCATATCTTAGCTTTATCTCTTAGAAAAAATAAAAAATAATCCGAGTTTAATAATATAATCACTAACACCATTATACTTAAATATTGCACAAATTTCTAAGAAATTGACTAAGTGTAAATTGGGGTATTCAATAAGAGTTCTCTAAAACTAGGAATTTTGAACCATTTGAATTATAATAGGTTTTAATTTAAAATTATTAGCTTAGATCATAAGTCTATTTATGCTTTGATGAATTTCTTGTACTAAAGGATTAGCATAATCCCTAAGAGGTCTAGAATGATCATGATTTAATAGAGGTACTATATTTTTATAATTTTGTTGGTTTTTTAAATTATTGAAAAGGTTCTTTCTATTTCAGCATCAAATAACAAATGTTTTTTTTTCTATGTCTATAAATCATGAAATCATAAATATGCAATTAGTAAATAAAATAAAAATAAAAGATACAAATAATTCTAAATGTACAATTAAGTCAATAATATGGTTAAAATTATAAAAATTAAAATACTTCACTAACAATGGCACCGAAAACTTGATGGGGGTTGTGGAGTGAACTTTTTAATTTTATATAAAAATCAAGGGCTCATCACCCCTAAACAATGCTTAGGTTTTTTTCAGTATAAAAATAGAAAATCCTAGTTAATATACATAAGTATAAATATCAAATCAAGTAATAAAGTGATAGAGTAGAGTGTCAAATCCACCAGGAAGTATGCTTACTTGCAACAAATTATTACTATTTACTCCAATTGCAATAATTTTCCTACTAAAATAAAAATGTTATTTTTAGATATTCTATTACTAAATAAAATCATAAAAAATATTTGATATAATAATTAACTAAAGTGTTTTAGATTGATGAGTGTAAATTACATATTTTTCCTAATGAGACTCTTCATGGTAATGTGATTTAAAGCATATACATCCCTAAATCTTTGTCAAACTTGTTGGGGTGAAAATGATATCTACTGACCTCCTATTGTTATAATATCTCTTAAGAACCTAGAAAATTTTACATCCTATGTCTAGGCATACACACATCCTATCTCAATATTCTTGGTTATTCTTACATTCCTCCATCGAGGTGATACATCACACTAGATTTTAACTACACACATGACCATTATACACATTAAATAAAGAGAGGGATAATGTTGAAAATATATTTTAATAGTTATTGAACAAGATCCTTCACTAGTACTTAACATATAATTTACATCATCAATTCAAAATAAGAGAAGTAGTTGGATATAGAATGAAGAACAAGCAAACTAATTTTCTTTAAACTCATGGAAGAATGAAAATACTAGAGAGTAATATCACCAAGAAGGATCAGTGTATCTCCTCCACACTATTTCTCCCTTTAACTTATAGAGTTTCTTTAAGAAACACAAGTTAAGCACTTCAAATGATTATATCTTGTACTTCCCTAGCCTCTCTTAAATTTTACTCCAAGAGGGAACTAAAAAAAATACTCTAAAAAATACTAAATTTACATAAGTGACTAAACTCCCTTACAAACATAACATCATAACAATTTGAATAATATTAAAAGGCAATCTATCATTACGCTGCTTGAAAGATTAGCACCGTAGTGCCCTTGAAGTGAACTAGCGCCTTGATGCTGGAACTTCTGGACCGCCACGATGCTTGTTGATGTGGATCAATTACTTAGTGAACAGTCATGTCTCTTCACTAATAAAATATGACCCTTAGAAGTTACGACTATAACGCCTCTACACTGTGGACATTTGAGTATTATGAAGCCCAAGTGAAAACAAATGGCACCAATGTGTGAAAATTTTTGGCATCACACTATTTGAAAATAGAGAATATGGTATTGTCAAGCTGAATTTCTAATGTTGTGGTGCTTCTGATGCTACTGCACTATCTCATTTGCCACCATAGTGGTTGCAAATAGAGAACTTGGTGCCCTAATGTCAGAATTGGGGCTCCTAGGAAGTATTGAAGGAAGCGCTACGACATTATTTCATCGAATGTCATGGCTATGTTGACTACATTGATTTTTTTATATATTTTTTTGGTTTTCTTGCACAAAAATTACTAAAATGATATATTTTTCACTAAAAATGAAACACATAAAATAATATGTAATTTACACTTATCAACACACTACTTAACATACTTATATGATTTTTTATATATTACATGGTACCCACATGATGGGTTGACATGTTACCTGGCATGTGTGCATAATGTACATACATGTTGTAGGTTTGGATGTTTAGATCTTTACATGTGTATTTGTATATTACATAGCTTGCTTGTGCATTATATTTGAATATTCTATAGTATGCTTGTATGATGCACTAACACAATCTCAATGCTTTTGCATAAATCTTAGCATGCTTGAAAGATGTTTTGTATAATCTACGACATGTATACTTGGTACTTTGTGCTCTTGTATGGTTGGTAGTACACATACACGCCACTTAATGTATTCATATATTATGCTTGTATGTCTTCAATACACACATTATATAATTAGGGACTAATAGGAGACATCCCATTTTAACGATTTGGCATGTTACATACACTTTAATGAGAGGATGAACAACCCATAACTTGTAACAATATGCTATTTTGTCTCTATTCAAAGATAAGTGTTCACTTGGTGTACGACATATTCATGAGAAGCATACGAGTCACCTAACTTTAACAGCTAATTTTATACTATCTAGGGCACCTGTGCACCCATGACGGACAATATGATTGATTATCTTATTTTATTAGAGATCATTTAGTTATGATTAATAATGGGGGTATGTAGAGGAATCCTATGTGGCAGCCATAATATAAATACAACATCATAGGGGCATAAATAATTTCCTTACATTTTTGGAGTAATTATTACCCCCATTTAGGTTTTCTATGCTTGTATGATACTTTGCTTGTATTATACTCACTTAAAAATACTTAGGGAATCTAATATAGGAGCTCCATAATTCTTCATATATTTTGAATATGGATCCTAGGCTAGTTGGGCCTGTAAATATACCTTTTGTGTTTTAAAATACAAGGATCCTAGGATGGCGGGGCATGTAAGTGTACCTTTTATATTATTTAATAATACGATCCTAGACTAGTGGGGTCCATGATGTTTCGGATCAATGGTTTATAATTTTGATGATAGCAAATATTTTTATTTCTCTACGACTGCCTTATTTACTAACATTTCAGGTCCACACGATCAGATTGCAATTTGGAACCAGCTCAAGATTGGGTAGCCTAGGTTTGAGTCAGTTTGTACACTTTTTCTTTTCTTGAGTCTATTGTATTTAGTGTGGCTCCTGATGTTTTGTAACTAGGAAGATTTTCTGTTGCTCCCTAAAGATTTCTATTTTTGGTAACATCATCTGGGACGATCTGTCCAAAGCAGAAACTCTAATTAGGGCATCCTCATTAAAGCAGTCATCATTATGCAAAACGCATCGTCCTGGACGATTTTGTATCGGCCAGGACGATAGGATCAATTCAGAAAGAATCTGCTGCCAGATCTAATTAGAAATAACCTATTTTTGGACATCGTTCAGGTGGATCGTCCAAGACTATAAAATATCGTCCAAGACGATCCAGGTTAATTTTTCAAAAATTTCTCTGGCATTTAAGGAAAGCAATTATGACTTGATTTCA
>NW_021319872.1:769774-802324 GCF_001605985.2 Dendrobium catenatum | reverse complement strand
ATGGGGGGGGGGGTGTATTGGTATTTTAAAAATTTCTAAATCAAAACACAAACTTAAACCAAAGTTCACCACAAAGAAAATCAAAGTGCGGAAATTAAATGCGGAAAAAGCAGTAATAAAGAACACACAAATTTATAGTGGTTCGGTCAACTTGTCCTACGTCCACACCCCGGAGCCTCTCCTCCAGGTATTGCACTAAACTCACTGACTCTCCTTTTGCTCCCATAGCAAGATAGAGAAGCCTTTGTAAACCTTCTTTCCACCAACACCGATGAGGCAGAGAACCTGGCTCCTTTCACTTCCTCCTGAAGCAGGTAGAGAACCTTGATCGATTGCTGAAGTAGACCTCTCTCAAACCTCCAAGGAACCATGGATGATGCTGGAGAAGATGACTTAGATCCATGCTTGGAGCAACCTTTGTGAAACATCTCATAAACTCCCCCTCATAAGATCCTCTCTCTCTCCCTTTCTCTCCCTCTCCTCTAGGCTCTGTCAGGTCAAGACAACATCAAAGGATACTCTCTTGGCTAAAATAAGAGGTCGTATATATAAGAGCTTTAGAATAGCTCTAATTTCAACAAACTGATATTATCGTCCAAGATGATCTGAAGATTGTCATGTACGATCAGTACAAATTAAGGTCAATCAGCCTGGACGATTTTGGATAATCAGAAGGTAATTTATTCATATCGTCCATGACAATAGTATATCATCCTGTACGGTTAGTTCAATCCATCGAATATCATCCATCATATCACCCTAGATGGATGTCTGGATGATGAAAAAAATGCTTTATCATCCAGGACAGTATCACAATCGTCTAGGATGATTAGTATAAAATAATTAATATCATCTAGAACATCTCTCTGAATGGATGTCTGGACGATACAAAAATAACTTGATCATCCAGGCCGATATCCATATCATCCCGGACAATTAGTTCAATTCATTACATATCGTCTAAAGCATCGCCCTGAATGGAACGAGGCTGATTATACATCATCCAGGAAGAATTAAGATTTGTCAATTGATCATCCCAGATGATCCTGTGATCTTCCAAGATGATATGATAGAGTAATCAAATCTTAATTTATTTCCTTAATTACCAGATTAATTTAGGCATAATGTTGCTGCATCGTCTAGGACGATGCCCTGGAAGATGTCTAAAAGTAAAAGATGGCTAAATAGATATGGCGGTTGATTCTTTCTGATTTAAGCTTATTGTCCTGAATGATACTAATATTGTCCAGGATGATTCGCTTAATTATGACTCCCTTAACCAGGAAGCCCTAATTAGGATTTTTGTTTTTAATTAATCATCTAGTATGATTTTTGGATCATCCCAGATGATGTAATAAAAAATAGAAAAATCTAATCAAATAGATAGAATTTTCCCTCACGTGTGTGTGTGCAAGGTTACTTAGCATCAGGATGCACATCATTTATAATTGACTCGAGAAAGGGTAAAAGACACTTGACGTACATTACAAATTGGCTCAGTCCTAATCTACCCAATCTTGAGCTGGTTTTATTTACAATATGATCTTGTAAACCTAAAATGTTAGTAGGTAGGGCAACCATAGAAAAATAGGAATATTTGCTATCATCAAAATTCTATTCCATGAAATCAGATTTGCAATAATCTCCCTCTTTTTAATGATGACAAATAATTAAAGCAGTTCAATAGAAATAGTGTAAAGCAAGAAGTTCAAAATTTACTAGAGGATGAACACAGTACAACTAATCAATCATAAAAGAATGAACACAAAACAACTACTCTTCCTTTTGACATCACAAAAAGGAGGAGGGAAAGAGAAAAGAAATAAAACAAAAAACTACCAAATAGAAGTAAACTACACCAAGGAAAATACAACATCATGAAAAACAAACTAAAAGAAAGATGGATGGAGATGACTAGAGAAAGCCCAAAAATTTGAAAATTAACTATAAAAGATAAAAATAAAGTACAAAAAAGAATCTAAAAACATAAAAAAGGAACAAAAATAAGGTTTTTTTTAATTTATTTATCAAAGCTCAAATATGTTAAATTCTCCATGTGATTGAATTAAAAATTTATAAAAATCAATGAGTTAACATCGTCAAAATCTGAAAAATGGTAGAACTACAGATCATGTTAGCTCTAGCTCGAACTTCTCCCAAGGTAAATTGTCTTTTGAAAATAAAGATCTAAATCAAAAAAATCAATTGGACAAGAAAAATATATATTCATTCAAAACTTGGTTCTAAAAAATATTTTATAAAATAATATATCAAAGTAATTAGTCACGATCATGAATTTTGAAATCAAGCATTTGAAAAATATCAAGTGACACATGAATTCTTCTAAGATTTAAAAGTTTAAAAGAGAAGAAAGCTTGCTTTTGGTGGGCTCATTTTATGTATCCTGTCAATTAATTGGCGCACTTTGCACATCTTTTAATTTTTGATACACTTTATGTATCTTTTTCCATTTAGCGTCTTTGCGCATCTTTTGATTTCACATCATTGGCCACTTTTTTCCAAGCTAGATCACTTTTTTAGAACTCTTAAATATTCTTAGTTATGAGTATATCTTCTAGATATTAGAGAAGAAAAACTTACTCTCTAATATAAGAAATAATAAACCACAAAATAGAATCAAAATTATAAGATAAATATAATGATAAGATTATAAAAAATCTGAACGCAATATAAAGAATTTGAACATTATATATATAAGATAGATTATTGTAGCAAGATTGAAAATATCTTAATCACAAAGTCCAATTATTAATTTGAGATAAACTTTTATTTAGAAAAGAAAATTACACCACTAAAAAGTGTTAGAAGAAGAAAAACAATCAATGGTATTTCTCCCTTAACTGATTTAGAATGTCAAACATTGACTACAAATTTTTAAAAATAAAAATAAGGCACAAGATATCAATTCAATAGTGATTAAAAGAAAAATAAAATATATGAAGAAAATTAAAATAACAGAAGTGAAAAAGTACAACAAAAAATAAATAAAGAAAACTACAAAACAAGAAAATAACAAATAATAGATAAAATTTAGAAATTAGTAAGAATGAAGTTCATGTATTTATGTCAATCACACCCAATATGATCCTTAAAGTTCTGAATGTGTTGAAGGTTAGTGGTTTAGTAAAGATGTAAGCCAGTTGATTCTTAGTTGCCACATGGTATAACTCAATATCTTCTTTGGTCACATGGTCTCTAATAAAGTGATGCCTTATGTCAATGTACTTGGTCCTTGAATATTGGATAGGATTCTTAAAAATATTGATGGCACTAGTGTTGTCACAAAGGATCAAAATTGTGCCTATGGGTAATCCAAAATCTAGAATTTGTTGCTTAAACTAAATGACTTTGGCCACACAACTCCCTAAAGCAATGTACTTAACTTCAGCAGTGAAAAGTGTAATAGATTTTTGCTTTCTACTGGACCAGGAGACTAAAGATTGTCTTATGAATTGGCAAGTCCCAAATGTTCTCTTTTTATCCACCCTACATCCTACAAAATTTGAATAAGAATATCCAATAATCTCAAAAGAAGTGTTATGCATAGGATACCAGATTTTAAGTTTTGGGTCCCTAAGAGATATCTAATAATTCTCTTAACTACAGTTAAGTGGGATTCTTTAGGATCAGCTTAAAATCTAGCACAGAGATAATCACTAAATATTATATCAGGTCAGCTAGCAGTTAGGTAAAGTAAATATCCAATCATCCCTTTATACTTCTTTTGATCAACATATTTTCCATTTTGGTCCTTATCCAACTGAACACTGGAGGTCATAAGAGTATTAATTGGCTTGGCTTTATCCATTTCATATTTCTTCAAGATTTTCTTTATGTATTTTGATTAATTTAGAAAGATTATATCATCTAGTTGTCTTATGCTAAACCCTAAAAAGTAGGACAATTCTCCTATTGTACTCATCTCAAATTCCTTACTCATTATTTTAGAAAAAATCATCACATAGCCTTCTATCAGAAGATTTAAAAAGTATATCATCGACCTAGATCTGAACAATGAGTAATTCATCTCCTACTTTTCTCAGAAATAGGGTGGTGTTTACGCTCCCCTTAATAAACTCCCTCTCTAGTGAGAATGTGCTAAGCCTCTCATACTAAGCTCTAAGTTCCTGCTTTAATCCATATAAGGCATTTTTTTAATTTGAAAACATGATTTAGAAATTAGGAACTCTCAAAACCTTGGGGTTGATCTACAAACACATCCTCTTTTATTACCCTATTTAAAAAGGAACTCTTAACGTCCATTTGGAAAAGCTTAAATCCCTTATAATAGGCAAGGGCTAGTAACACTCTAATGGCTTCCAATCTAGCTACAGGGGCAAAGGTCTCCTCAAAATCAATCTCTTCTATTTGGTCGTACCTCTTAGCCATCAATCTCGCCTTATTCTTAACCACCACACTAGAATTATTCATCTTATTCTTAAAGAATCATTTGGTTCCAACTATACTCGGTCCCTTTGATCTATCTACAAGCACCCAAACATTATTCCTAACAAACTGGTTTAATTCCTCTTGCATGGCTAAGATTCCAAACTCATTAGACAGGGCTTGATTGATGTTGGTGGGTTCAGTCATTGAGATAGAGGTAGAGTGGTTCACTTCCTTTCTAAGTCTATGCCTAGTCCTAGCACTTTCAGAAGGGTCTCCTATGATCAGTTCTTTAGGAAGACTCGAAGAATATCTCTAATCTTTAGGCAAGGTGTGTGTAGGTTCAACCCTTTCCTCCAGATTTGCATTTTTTACTCGGGTAATCTCACCGACTCCTTCAGTGTTTTGGGGCTCTACCCTCTTCTCTAATTTTTCAACTCCTTCGATAGTCTCTCCAACATCATCTTCATCCTCAACTCTAGACTTCTTAGGATCAAATTCATCAAACACTACATGAGTAGTCTCTTTCATCACCAATGTCCTTTTATTAAACATCCTAAAGGATTTTCCCACACTTGAATATCCTAAGAACACTCTATTAGATTTTGGGTTAAATTTTCCTAAGTGTTACTTCCTATTATTAAGAATGCAAACCTTACAGCCAAAGACATGGAGATGGGAAAGGTTGGGTGTCATACCCTTAAGGATCTCATAGGGTGTCTTATCAAGATTTGCTCTAACATTCATCCTATTCAACACATAACAAGCTGTGTTTACTGCTTCAGCCCAAAAGTACTTTGGAAGTGAATACTCAGTAAGAATGGCTCTAGTGGATTAAACTAAGGTTCAGTTCTTCCTTTTAGTTTCCCCGTTCTGCTGAGGGGTCTTAGGAGCTAAAAAGTTGTGACTAATCCCCTTATCTTCATAGAAGTTTCCAAATCTTTCATTTTTAAACTCTCCCCCATAGTCACTATGGATGATCAAGATCTCACAGCCTAGCTTTTTCTGAATCCAAGTGAAAAAAAGATCTAAACTCATCAAAAGACTCATTCTTATGTGACAGAAATTTAACCCAAGTAAACCTCGAGTAGCCATCGACAATCACAAAACCATAGACCTTCCCCCCTAAGCTGGTAGTACTAATGGGTCCAAACAAATCCATGTGAAGGACTTCTAAAGGTCTAGAGGTGCTAATGTCCTTAATAGAGTGGAAAGAGGATTAGACTTGCTTCTCTAGTTGGCATGCATCATAAAGGTGGTCTTTGGTGAACTTAAGCTTGGGGACACCTCTAACTAGGTCCTTTTGGGTCACTCTCCTAAGGGTTTTCATACTAGCATGTCATAATCTTCTTTATCACAACCATGAATCATCAACTGTAGTTTTTAAGCAAAATGAAGCAGCACATTCAATATTATTTAAGTCAAGCATGTAAACATTGTTGATCTGCTTTCCCTGCAAAATAATATTATTATTTAAGCTTATAATGCAAGTATTTGCCAAAAATTTTATGATTGAGCCCTTATCGCAAAGCTAACTGATGTTGAGCAAGTTGTGTTTCAATCTATCTACAAGTAAAATATTTTCAATCAAAAGGTTCTTGGAGTTTTTAATTATACCTGCACCCACCACTTTCCTGGTGGTGTTGTCTCCAAGAGTAACCTTACCTCTAGCCCAGGCCTCCAGTCAAACGAATAGGTTAGCATCTCCAGTCATGTGTTATGAGCATCTACTATCCAGGCACCACATGCTCTCATGAGGCCTTTTATGAGAGCATGCCTATAAATCTTAAAACATCATATTTAGGAACCCAAATAAGTTTGGGTCCCTTCTTATAGAAAGAAGAATGCAATGCATGTGTGTTATGCTGTGAATCATGGAATTTGGGTCTCCACACCCAATGTGTACTATGATAAATAGTGTAAGTGTTTGAGATGTGTCCAAATATGCCACATGAAAAACATCTAACACTAGGAAAAGGATTTATTAATCTACTTGGATGATGATGCTTCCTTTAAAGTTATGTGATGTATGCAATATTGGTTTGTTATTTTCAAATGCTTTGAGATTTTCTAATTTCTTAAACTCTCTTTCTAACTAATTATGAGATGACTTCAAGAAATCATATGCATCAGATAATTCAATATGCTTTTATTTTATGCATCAAACTCTTCAAGTAATAATATTTGATTTCTATTGATAATGGAGTGATCTTTAAGTAAAATTTTATGATCTTTTTGCAAATTTAAATATCCAATTTAAAACTAACATGTGATTTCTTAAGCTTCCTATATGATCCATGAATTTGTTCAGAAACTTCAAGTAGTTGTACGTAGGTTAGTTCACATACCTCTTCTTGGTCACTTTTATCAAGATGATCGTCTGCCATTAAGCACATGTTTGTTGTCTCCTCTTCGAATTCAATCTCAGAGGAGTACAATACAGAATCCACCCAAAATGCCTTTTAGAGCATCTTATTTTCCTTTTTGAACTTGGGTTTCTCTTCACCCTTCTCCTTGCTTAGGTGAGCCTTAAGTGTAGGACAATCAGCTTTAACGTATCCCGGCTTTATGCATTCAAAATAGATCATATCATTAGAAATCTTAAAATTTTTTCTACCCTTATGTTTATTCTACTTTTGATGGTTCTTTTGCTTCTTCCTTAGAAAGCTTTTGAATTGCATTTTGATAAAGGTAACCTCATTGCTTTCAAACCTGGAATAAATTAGTGTCCGTGTTGTTAGCCTTTAATGCCACAATTTTCTCCTTCTTTTCTCACATGCATCAAGGTTTTTTTGGTTCACCTGTTGCTCGTAAGCAATGAGTGATCCAAGTAAGTTATCAATCGAATAAGTATTCAAATTTTTAAATTTAGTAATTGCAGTAATCTTAGCATCAAAGGAAGAAGGCAAGCATCTCAAGATTTTATTAACTTTTTTATAATTTGTGAGTTCTCTTTCTAAGGCATGTAGTAAGGTGATAATTTGAGTAAATCTAGTATACATGTCAGAAATCAATTCAGTGGGTTTCATACAAAAAAGTTTGTAGTCATGCAATAAAATATTCAAACGAGATTGCTTAACTTCATTTGTTCCTTCATAAGTAATACACAATTTATCCCAAATTTCTTTATCGGTAGCACAAGTTGAAACACGCATGTAATCTTTAGATTTTAAAGCATAGAAAAAATAGTTCAGGCATTTTGCATTGAGTTGAGTTAAATCCCTATCATTAAGAGTCCATTCAGTGAAAGGAAGTTGAGTATTAATACCATTAACTTTATGAGATGGAGGTGAATAACATTCTTTAAATAGCATCCACATGCGATAGTCAATTGATTATAAAAAAGTAGACATACGAGTTTTCCAAAAATCAAAATAAATATTGTTAAACAAAGTTGGTCGGGTAATAGAATACCCTTCTGCGGTATTATGATTACCAGTGTTAGACATCGATAGAAATTTAAAAGTTTTCAAAAACTCAATTTTATGAATCCCGCTCTGTACCACTAGAAAGTTTGTTAGAAATATTAAGTCCTTATGAACTAGCGCAAGGCTAACCAAGAGGGGGAGGGGGTGAATTGGTATTTTATAAATCTCTCAATCAAAACACAAACTTAAACCAAAGTTCACCACAAAGAAATTAAAGTGAGGAAATTAAATATAGAAAAAGCAGTAATAAAGAATAAAGAAATTTATAGTGGTTCGGCTAACATGACCTACGTCCACTCCTAGAAGCCTGTCCTCTGGGTATTGCACTAAACTCAGAGACTCTCCTTTTGCTCCCACAGTACGGTAGAGAAGCCTTTACAAACCTCCTTTTGACTAACACCGATGAGGCAGAGAACCCGACTCCTTTTGCTTCCTCCTGGAGAAAGTAGAGAACCTTGATTGATTGTTGAAGTAGACATCTCTCAAACCTCCAAGGAACTATGGACGACAACTGGAGAAGATGACTTAGATCCTTACTTGAAGTAACCTTTATTAAATCTCTCACAAACTCCCCCTCACAAGATCCTCTCTCTCTCCATTTCTCTGCCTCTCCTCTAGGCTCTCTCAGGTCAAGACAGTAGCAAATGATACTCTCTTAGGTAAAACAAGAGGTCTTATATATAAGAGCTTCAAAATATCTCTTAATTGTAACAAATCGATATTATCATCTAGGACAATCTGAAGATTGTCCTGTACGAATAGCATAAATTTAGCTCAATCAGTCAGGAAAGTTTAGGATGATCAGAAGGAAATTTGTTCATATCATCCAAGACGATAGTATATCATCATGTATGATTAGTTTAATCTGTTGAATATCATCCAGCACATTGCCTTGGATGGATGTCTAGATGATGAAAAAATTGCTTTATTATCCAGGACAATCTCACGATCATCCAGGATGATTAGTATAAAATGACAAGTATCATCCAAAACATCGCCCTGAATGGATGTCTGGATGATGCAAAAATAACTTGATCGTTTTGGCTGATATCCATATCATCTCGAATAATTAGTTTAATTTAGTACATATCATCCAGTGCATCGCACTGAATGGAACCAGGCTGATTGTACATCATCTAGGAAGAACTAAGGTTTATTAACTTATCATCCTGGATGATCCTGCGATCGTCCAGGATGATAGATCAAGCAATAAAATCTTAATTTCTTTCCTTAATTACCAGATTAATTTAGGAATAATTTTGCTACATTGTCCATGATGATGCCCTGGATGATGTCCAAAAATAAAGATGCCTAAATAGATATGGCACCCAATTCTTTCTAATTTGAGCCTATCGTCCCGGATGATGCTAATATTATCCAAGACGATTCGCTTAATTATGGCTGCTTTAACGAGAATGCCCTAATTAGGGTTTCTATTTTTAATTGATCGTCTAGGATAATTTTTGGATCATCCCGAACAATGTGATCAAAAATAGAAAAACTCTAATCAAACAGAAAGAAATTTTCCCCCATGTGTGTGTGTGCAAGTTTACTTAGCATCAGGATCCACATCGTTTATAATTGACTCAAGAAAGGGTAAAAGACACTTGACGTACATTACAAACCGACTCAGTCCTAACCTACCCAATCTTGAGTTGGTTCAATTTGTAATTTGATCTTATGAACCTGAAATATTAGTAGGCAAGGCAGTCATAGAAAAACAAGAATGTTTGCTATCATAAAAATTCTATTCCCTGAAATCAGATTCGCAATAGCTAATTAAGCCTTCCCACCACATTAAGAAAAATGTATATGGTCTATTAAGTGATACTATGACTAAAATCTTTTATCTCCTCCTACCAAGAAAGGAATTCATAGGTCTTCAAGTACCTATTTACGAAGTATAGTGTTTCCCTATCTTCCAAGAAAGACAGTCACAAGTCTTCAGGTACCTATTTATAAAGCAATCTTTCCTCGCCTTCAAAGAAAGGTAGTTATGGGAACATAGAATTTTCATACATAGTAACATTTTTATAACATCCAAGAAAGGTTGTCACGGGTACATAATTTCATGCGAGACAAAATTTCCTTATAATCCAAGAAAGATAGTCATTAGTATTTATGTTTTTCATGCATTGTAGTGTTTTCTTGCCTTCCTAGAAAGGTAGTCATAGGTACTTACATTTTTCATGCACAATAATCCATAAAATAAAATTAGTGCTAAGTTAGGGTTACACCTCAGAGTGTGAGGCCATAGAGGCAACGATAATGAGATGATGATGGTGATGGCACTTGCTATGCATAAATTTTTTAATATTATTTTCATCATATATTTAATGGGGTGGCTAGAGAGAGAAAGAAAGAGGTAAATTATTTTCTCTATAATTAGAGAGAGAAATGAAGTATAAGTGATAGGAGGTATTTAAGTCAAGATAGAGGTGTTTATAACGGGAAATGGGGGTTTTCTCTCTTTTTAGAGAGATAAAATATTTTTTCTCTACGTTTAGAGAGAGAAAGTGTAATTTGTGGAGCTTTTTGAATTTAGGTAATTTATGAGGTGGTATTGAAGGTTTTTGTCAATGGAGTGTAGACATTTGAGGGAATTAGAGAGAAAAAAAGGGTTAGGGTTAGGGTTAGGTTTTTGGAATAAGATGAATATCGAGAGGAGAAAGTGAGAAAGAAGAAGGGAATAAGATAAGAGAAGAAGAATGGAGGAAAGAGGAGGAGAAATTATGAAGAAGATGAAGGAGTTTGAGGGAGGAGGAAGAGAAAGAAGAGAAGAACAAGAACATGAAGAAGGAGAGGAAGTGGGGTAGGGTTTACCCAGGTAGCTGACAACTATAGGTTGGCTATGATGGCTGGATAATGGTGGTGATAGGGTTTAGGTATGTATAAGAGAGGAGAGGGAGCGAGAGGGAGTTGTATGAGTGTTTTGTTAGGTTTGAGGGTTTAAGTGAGGAGGGGATTTATTAGGGATTAAGTGTATTTTTTTATTTTAGATACATAAATTAATATTAAAAAAATATTTATCTACATTAATCATGACTTGATTCATCATCAGATTATCATCATTCGTGCATGTGACCGATAATCCAACTGAATTTAGGTGTCGATCTTACCTATTTCAATTGCCGCAAACCTACTGGCACTATTTGCTTCATAATAAGAGGTTATTTGGTGATTTGGGATTTTGTTCAATGCATATGGAGCAAGTTTCTTGTGATGTCGTGCTCTTTCACTTTTGAAACTCATTGTGCACAGTCTACTCAACCCTAACACTTGTAATAAGGTCAATAAGTAAACCCCCATCAAATATGGTGCACACCTGAAGCTGAACATATTTGTTATAAATAGTTGACACTACATATCACTAATAACCTTTTTGTTTTACTTTGTCTATTCTTGGATGCTGATGTAGGGTTTGTGCTCAATTATAAATCAAACATTTAAATTTTATCCTCATACATTGATTGTACCACCAATTTTCTTATCTTCTTAGTTATCATTACTTTTTTTATATTGATATTTGGATTGAAAAATTGATCAAAGACCAATGGTTGATATTGTTAGAGAAAATGCATATGAGTTTTAACTTAAGCATCAAATTTGTAGCCATTTTGTTACAGCTATAATAGCTTATTAGGAATGACATCAGTCTGATGCTTTATACTAAATCTAGTAGTTGATGATAATGTTTTTTATATAAATTTTGAGAATATCTTATAACACCCCAAAGTTTAATTTTAGAAGAATTGTTTATTTAACTATTAATTAACCAACCATAGATTCTATGAATTCATTAATATAAATTAATCCAATGAAAGAAACTAAAATACTTATACATTGAAATATAAAATTATATTCATTCCTTAAAATTCATGTACATAAGCCAAGAGGTTAATCATTATATTTATCTCAACTTTCTAAGCTCTTGAATACAAAAGAATAAAATTAGAGAAAATTTAGAAATAAAATAAAAACTAAATTCCTGATTTATCCACACTCCAATGGATCTTGATCCCTTTTTGAAAAGATGTAAAATAATAGAGTGAGGTAATAGTTCAGTAGGTTACAATAACCTATAATTGAAATTAATGCAAGGTAATATGAATAATATGCATGTAATCATTCAATCATTATCAATACAAACATATAAATGTAAAAGCAAGTAACAATCAATGAATCAGTAACATGTCATATGATCTATAAACATCAGTACAACTCTATTGATAAGTAAATTATGTTAATCCTATACCAACCATTACAAAATAGTTTATATAGTATCTTACTAAATCAGTAAACCAATCATTATCAAATTCTTGTCATACATCTCTATATTATACATGTATATCATATAAATCATGTGATTTATATATAGCAAATAATTTTGTACCAATTTTTTTAGTCTTCGTAGATACTTATATCAATCATAGCTTGTATCCTAAGTAAATCATATCATATAAATTATGTAAATAATTATATATATATTCTTATCATATGTATATGCAAGCACTCGAGATTATATGCATATGAAAGCACTATAAGAAAGTAAAAGCATCCATCTATCTATAGAGTTTATCCTATCTATAATCCTATACCAACCTTACAAGAATTAATTATCTCATAAGTTATTTTGGTCAGTCGACTTTCATATCAAAAGTTGCCATTTCCTGTTAAAAGATATTTTCAATATTATCCCGCTCATTATTTAATATACATAGTGGCCATATGTGTAGGTAAAATATAGTGTGATGTATAGCTTCGACAGATGAATGCAAGAAAAACTAAGATTATTGAGATAATATATTTTCATTCCTAGACATAGGATGTAAAATGTTTTACGCTATTAAGAAGGTATTATAAATGTTAGAGGTTAACAAATATCTTTTTTACCCCTACAAGCTTGATAGAGATCTAGGTATGTATATGCTCTGAATTACTTTTATAATTAAGAGCCTTATTAGGAAAGATATGCAATTTACACTCACCAATCCAAAACACTTGAATTAAATATTATATCAAATATTTTTACTATTTTATTATGCAATTGAATATATCAAAACATCTATTTTTATTCTAATAAGTTAATTATTACAATTAGTGTAAGTAGTAGTAGTTTGTTACAAGTAAGACTACTTTCTCATGGATTTTACACTCTGCTCTATCAAGTTATTACTTGATTTGGCATGTATACTTGCATAGATTAAGTGGGTTTATTAATTTTTATATTAAAGAAAACCTAAGCATTATTTAGGAATGGTAGATCCCTAAATTTTTATACAATTAAAAAAGTTAACTCCACTACCCCCATTAATTTTTATTATTGTTACCAGGGAAGTAATATGCTTTTCATAATTTTAATTATATTATTGAATTAATTATATAATTAGACCTACTTATACCTTTTATTTTATTTTATTTTATTTATTGATTTTATATTCATTATTACATAACATAGAAAGGAACTTTTGTTGTTAGACTTTAAAATAGAAAGAATCCTTTCAAAAATTTAACAATTTAAAAAGATAGTGAAAATGGCTAAACTTGTATTAGATAAAGATCATTCTTGACCTCTTAGGAATTATACTAACCCTTTAGTAGTAGAATTCATTAGAGAATTACTAGACCTACTATCCAAGCTAATATTTTTGAATTAAAACCTACCATAATTCAAATGGTTCAAAATTCTCAGTTTGGGGGAAATTCTATTGAAGATCCCAATTTACACTTAGCCTTTTTTTTATAGAAATTTATGCAATATTTTAGTATAATGGTGTCAATGATGATGCTATTAAACATATATTATTTTTATTTCTCTAAGTGATAAAGCTAAGATGTGATTGAATTCTTTACCCCCAGGCTCTATAACCACTTGGAATGAGTTAGCTCATAATTGTTTTTGCTAAGTATTTCCCACCTTTAAAGAATGTCAAACTTAGAAATGATATCACTTTTTTACTCAGTTTGAAGGAGAATGATCAATTTATGAGAGTTAGGAAACCTTTTCGGAAACTCAATTAGGTCAACTTACAATTTTAATTAGTAATAGACCTTTTGGATCATTTCCTAGAAATGCAAAAGTTAACCCAAAAGAAAAAAAATATCCAAGCGATAATTATTTAAAGATTGGTAAAAATATACCCCAGCTAAATTGATAAATCTAGAAAAGTCAGGGCATAAGACTATGAACTTAGTGTCGTATGGGAGGCAACTCAACTTTTAATTTTTATTTTCTTAGTAAATTAGATTTAACAATAGTGATCTTCAGTAAGATTAAAAAAAAATCCCGAGAGAGTTAAATGAGTGCCGCTACTCTTGGTAGTGTCATAGCGGTTAAAAATTAAAAATTTGGCGCTTCTATGCATGTGAAATTTATAAAAAGGTATGTTGAAAATTTGATTTTCTATCCACATCAATCCTTCTTGAGTGCAATATTTGTAAGTGTCTTCTTTTACTTTCTTGAATCTTAAAGCAATGGGTGGTAAGAGATGAAATCATTCATCTTCAAAAAGAAGTGAAGTATGATTAAAGAATGAATATTCCTTCTCTATTCTAAACATCTAAAGTTATGTAATAGTTGATAAACTTCATGAATTCAAAAATAAAGTTTATGAAGATATAAAAATCTATAATGAAAAAATGAGAAGATGTAAGAGTGTGGAGTTCTAGATCATAAATTTTCTCGTGGTCAAGATGTATTATTTGATTATATGAAGAAATATTATCATGGAAAGCTTAAATCTGGATGGATAGGCTCTTTTACTATCATTAAAATATATCCTAGTGGTGTCATAAGAATTCAGGATAAATAGACTTTTCACATCTTCAATGTTAATGGTAATAGATTGAAACCTTTTAGATGAGAATAATTAAGAATAAGAAAAATCCTGAATATGCATATAAGAAATTTTTTATTTTCATTGTATTTAATTTGTAAATACTACTTTTATCTTATTGTAAGTCTTTTCTTTGGGGGAGATTTAAGAAATGTAGATGATTATAATAGTGATGTAATGATAGGAGTTTTGCCTTTGAGAGCCAATATATTGTGATGGTTGGAGTAGTGCTTTATATACTAGTTATCTTGTACTTTGTGTTATAATTTTATATATATCACATATTTTGTACATTTCCATCATTCATATGAAAACATGTGTATTTATTAATATTTATGTCTATTATAATTTATATTTGATTAAATTACTCTTATGCTTATATTTTTATACTGTCTTTCATTAATATCTATGCATTTTGATTATTTACATAATTCTAATAAAAATGATAATTAAAAATTATATAATATTAGGATAATAATAAAACCCTAGATCATACCTTAATTGAACATTACTTTATAACCCATATATACTTAGTCAATGTTGTAGTTGATTTCTTTAAAGGGAATCATTATCCTAAATTTTTTACTTCGACTGCTTTTGTTTTGATTCCCAAAAGTGATGTTACTAATTTTTGGAGTGATTTCGTCCTATTAGTCTTTGCTCTTTTTTCAACAAACTTATTGCCAAGTTAATTATGTCTAGATTAGCTTTGATAAAAATCATTTCTCTTCAACAAACTGGTTTTGTGAAAGGTCATTCCATTTTTTTATAAGGTTTTATTAGCTCAAGAACTTGTTCATGATTTGGAGGCTAAAATTAGTGGTGGTAATGCAATTTTCAAACTTGATATTATCAAAGCTTATGATAATCTTAGTTGAGATTTTCTTTATGTTATGCTGAATCTTTTTGGTTTCAATAAATAATTCATAACCATCATTAAAAATAGTATTGAATATTATTTTTTCTCTGTTATTATTAATGGGAAAGGTCATGGTTTTTTTAAATATGGTCATGGCCTCCGTCAAGAGGACCCTCTTTCTCCTGCTTTGTTCATTATTATTGTTGAATTTATTTCTAGAAGTCTCAATGATCTTTTTAGAAAACATCTCACATTACATTACTGTACTAATGGTGGTTTCCCCATCTCCCACTTAAGTTTTTCTGATGACTTTATTATTTTTATGAACGGCTAAAAAAAATGCTTAATATTCTTTTTAATTTCTTGATAAATTTCAAAGGGCTATTGGTTTAATATTTAATCCATTGAAAAGTTGTTTTATTTGTGCTAAATCTTTATCTCTCCATAGAATCATCTTTATTCATGAGATATTTGATTTTTTGCATAAGCATTTACCTCTTAAATATTTAGGTACTCCTCTTTTTAAGGGTAAAAAGAGATAGCATTTATTTGAGGACATTTTCTCTAACATTAAAAAAAAATTATCTACTTAGGCTTTTAATTTCCTCTCTTTTGAGGGTAGATTAGTGTTAATTAAATGTGTTCATTACTCTATTCCTATCTGCTTATTTTATATTTTAGCTCCAATTGTGAATACTTGCAATAGACTTGAAAGAATCTTCAACAAATTTCTTTGGGGTGCCAAAGAAGGTAAATCTGCTATTATTTGGGCTTCCTGGTATGAATGTTCTTGTATGCATGATGAAGGTAAGTTAGGTTTAAAGAACTTAGATGACATGGCTCTTAGCTTTTCTTATAAAATGTGGTTCAATATAAGATGTAAGAAGAGCCTTTGGTCTAAGTTCAGGATCTCTAAATACTGTGTTGGCAAACATCCTCTTAACTTCTTTTTCAAAAAAGGGGATTCTTTCAACTGGAAAAGGCTTTGTTCCATTAAATGGGATGGTGAAAATTTCATTCAATGGGGGTTGGGGCAAGGTGAAATCTTTTTTTGGCAAGATAATTGGTTAGGTTTTTCTTCTATTCACATTTTGCTCAACACTCATACTATAGTTCTTGTTATGTTTCTCATTTTATTCATGAGGGAACTTGAAATGTTGACTATCTTGCTGATTTTGTTTTTGATTTCGTCATCAATCGTATCCTTAAAGTTTCTTTACAACTTGATAAGAAAGATACTATTTTATCTACCAATTCCAATGATGGGAGCTTTTTGCTCAAAATGGACCGGATTTCTATTAGGATTGTTCACCCTTATTTGCATATTTTATCCTTTATTTGGCAAAAAGGTATTCTAATTTCAGATTCTATTTTATTTTGGAGAATTTTTAACAATTACATGCATGTTGATGCTATCTTGATGAAAAACGTTTTCTATTATATCCAAATGTCGATGTTGTTATCATATTGAAAATTTGAATCATGTATTTGCTAATGGTCCCATTGCTCTTAAAGTTTGGTTATATTTTAACAATATTTTTGTTTCCCAATTTTGTAAGGTGTATACGACATTATAAGTATCATGCATGATTGGATTGTCCATACTAAGAAGCATATTCATAATGTTTTACCCATTATTATATGCTTGTTTTTGTGGAAAATTAGGAATGAGGTGAAGCATGAATACATTACTATGAATGCCTCGACCATTATTATCAAGATTAAAGACAAGTGAGGCAATTATACTTAGCTAAATTGATTAATTTCAGTTATTTTAAAAGCCGTTTTCATATGGATGAGTTTTTTGGTATTCCTTTTGAGAATTACAATCATTCTTATCAAGATATTTTGGTTAAGTGGATTAAACCCATTATGGGATGTTACAACTCAATATTGATGGTTATTACAAAAAAGAGAAAGCTAGTTGTGGTGTCTTTATTCATGATTCTTTCGATCATGTTCTAGTTGATTTTATTGGTCCTGTGAATGTCAACACTGCCATAATGGCATAAATTCATGCTTTAAAGTATGGGTTACAACTATGTATTTCCTTAGGGATTACTAATGTTTGGATTGCCTTACTTATAATTATATTATGAATCATTCTTATTTCTATATTATTAGAGAGATTAAATAGTGGTTGGACCTTATCAATTACTCTATATCTCACATTTATAGGGATGGCAATGCTGCTACTGATTTTCTAGCTGATTTAGGTTGCAATTTGATGTATTTTGTGGACTATGTGGAATCTTCTTTGCCAGCCAAGTTGTTGGGTTTAAGTAGACTTGATCGTATGAGTATGCATTATGTCAGATTTTCTTAGTTTAGTTTCTTCTGGAATTGGGTTTTTACCTCTGCTTTGTTTTTTACTATGAAGCTGATTTATTATTATTGGTGTTTTACTATTATGATGCTACTAGACTATTATAGTTGGTTGGGTCTTAGCAATGACTGGAGTCATTCTATTGTCAATTTCACCCAGTTCTGCTACTCACTTTTCCTTTGGTGGAGTATTATGGGTTGTTTGGCTTGATTTCTTCTTTTTCTTCATTTTGTGTACTATATTGTTTATGTTGATTCTTTAGGGGGTTTATTGGCCTTCTGTCCAGTTTTTATTCATATGGGTTAGATGGGATGCATTTACTTGCTTCTCGGGTTTCTTATTTTTGCTTCTTTTGTTTACTTTGTCTTTTTCCTTGCTACAGATTTAGGGATTAGATTTGAGTGGGGTGTTTGGCTCTATTGCTTTCCCGTGGGGTTTCTGGATTGTGTTGGCAATTTTGGGTGTTTTTTTGCTACTTTGTTCAGAGTATGGATCTATCTTTCACTTGGGTTTGCTGCTGTGTGGCATTCTATTCTTGTGCCACTTCGGGTTTCATGTATTTTTCTCCCTATTATTTCCCTATTCATGAGTTTGTTAATTTCCTTTGTTGCTTTGGATCGACTTGTCTAGGGAATAGATTTGAGTGGCAGTTTGGGTTATCCATGATGGTGCATATACTACACATATGTGTTATGGTCCAACTGATGACTTCAGTTATGTGACTATGTTGTTCTCTTTTGCTGATACTATGATTTGTAGCTCTTTAATTATTTGGGACCGTCTCCTTCATGGCTTTATTCTAAGTGCTTTTTAGTTTTAGATTGTTAAATATTGGGGTCATTGCTGCAGTTTTCATAGCACGAATTTCTTTTATGAGGTTAAGTATTTGATCTTTTATCATTATATTGTCTATAACAGCTCGGCTATCTTGCTTTGACATTAGTCAATCCTTTTGGTTACTATTGTTGTTTAGTTATATCTACTAGTATCACTTTTAATTATACTAATTTGTAGAACTATTTATTATTCTGGTGTTAGATCTTTTGGATTAGCTTGTTTTATTTCTTTATTTTATTATCCTTTTGCTTTAATATTTTATCTAGTGTTCTTGCAGGCATGTCCTTCAGGTTTTTGGAGTCTCGTTCTCATTTTGTGCAGGGGTCCTTTTTTTGTTGGGAAGGTGGTGCTGATTGTGTTCATTTATTCCCTTCCCTTATGGGTTTTTAGAATGTTATTAGGTTGCATTTTTATTGTGCTTAGCTAGGAAATCCGGCTCTTAGGAACTTTTTTGTTTTCTCTTGCATCTCTTCGGAGCAGTAGCGAGCTGGAGGTCCCTTTAAGGATCTTTTATTTGTTTTTTCAGATTAACACGCAGGCCTATTGGCGGGTTTTAACCAAAAAAACTTTATAACACATATATTTAAGATCCAAATATCTTAATAAAAAATTTTATAACACATATATTGGAAAAATTAATAATTAACTAACTTAGATCATTTAAATTATTGACTTAATTTGAATTTATAAGTTATACATTTATACATTGACCTTTGAATTAAAGATGAATAATTGAGGTTAAAGAATAAATATGTGTAGATTAAAATTAAAAATAATAAGAAACTTGAATTTAGAACTAGTAATCTTGTTAAATCCTTATATTAATCTTATTAAGATTGTAAGAAGATTTTAACCAAAATTCATATTCAAATTCATTAACTATGTACTCTATAAAAATTAAAAAAGAAAAGAAAGTAGAAAGAGTTTTAAAAAGAAAAGAATAAAAAGAAGAAAAATAAAGTGAGTACGTTCAAAAATTAGTTTTAGATAGTGATATATTATCATATATTTTAGTAATTTTAAATTATAACTTTTTATTTTAATTATTTAATTAATCCAAATTGTAATTATTATTTTTTGCTTGGGGATAAGCAAGAGTTTAAGTTGGGTAGAATTTGATAAGTGTAAAATACATATTATTTTAGTTGTTTTTTTTTAGTAAAAATGTGTTATTTTAGTTATTTTGTGCAAAAAAAACTAAAAAATGGTTGAAAATTCTAAGGAGCTAACAACTCTATGACATCCGACAAAACAACATTGTAGTGCTTTCTTCAATGCCATTATGGCCTCCCAATCATGGCATTACAATGCTGAGTTTTCTATTTATAAGTGTTGAGATGGAAACACATCCAACAACGTAGCATTACTTGCATCGTGGCATCAAAAAGTCATCTTGACAGTGCTGAATTCTCTATTTTAAAATGCTGCAATGTCATAATTTCTCACACATTGGCTCCATTTTTGCTCTTGGGTGCTGCAATGCTCAAATACCAACAACATCATGGCATTATAGTTATAACTTTCAAGGGCCACATTCTCTCAATAAAAATATGCAAATGTTCATTAAATAATTGATTCACATCAATGAGCACCACAATGATGTAAAAGCTTCAGCGTCGAGGTGTTAGTTCACTTCAAGAGTGTTGCGGTGCCATTATTTCAAGCGCCGCAGTGCTAGATGCCTTTTTATATTTTTTTTATAAATATTTATGATTTTATGTTTATGAGGTAGTTTAGTCACTTGTGTAAATTTAATACTTTTTAGAGTACTTTTCTAGTTCCCTGTTAGAGTAAAATCTAAGGAAGGTTAGGGAAGTACAAGATACAATCATTTGGAGCATTTAGCCTATGTTTTGAAGCAACTCTATAAGTTAAAGGGAGAAGGAGTGTAGAGGCAAAACTTTGATGCTTCCTAGTGATATCACTCTATTATATTTTTATTCTTTCATAAGTTGAATGAAAATGAGTTTTCTTTTTATTCTTTTTATATATGGCTAATTGTCTTATTTTAGATTGATGATATAAAGTTTATGTTAAATACTAATGAAGAATCTTGTTCTATAAATATTAGAAAATATTTTTAACATTATCTCGCTTTTTATTTAATACATATAGTGGACAGATGTACAAATAAAATATAGTGTGACATATAGCCTCGACAGATAAATGCAAAAATAATCAGGAATTTTGAGATAGGATGTTTGCATGCCTAGATATAGAATGTAAAATATTATATGTTCTTAAGGAGATTTTATAAATGTAGGAGATCAGAAGATATCTTTTTCACCCCTATAATCTTAATAGAGATCTAAAAATGCATATTCTCTGAACCACATTACTATGAAGAGTCTCATTATGAACAAATATATTTAATTTACACTCATCAATCCAAAATACTTTAATTAAATATTGTATCAAATGGTTTTACTATTTTATTTAGTGATAGAAAATTCAAAAATATCAATTTTATTCTAGTAGGATAATTATTGTAATTAGAGTAAATAGTAGTAGTTTGTTGCAAGTAAGCATACTTCATCATGGGTTCAACACTACTCTATCATTTTATTAGTTGATTTGACACATGTACTCATGTATATTAAGTAAGGTTTATTATTTTTTTTTATATCAAAGAAAACCTAAGCATTATTTAGGAATGATAGAGCCTTAGATTTTTATACAATTGAAAAAGTTCACGCCATAACACCCATCATTACGATATACCATAAAATTTTCCTTGAGAAAACCCTAAAAGTTTATATTAAGATCAAATATTTTAATCCTCTCAAATATAATTTTCAAATCATTTACGTGATTATTTAGGTCTATGATCTTAATGACAAGGTCATCCATGAAATATTAAACTTTTTGAAGAATCAACTGATCAAAAATATGCATGATGGCCCTTTGATGAGTAACCCCAACATTCTTTAAATTAAAGGGCATGACTATATTAACAACATGTATAATAGACATTCTGAATGATATGTGTTTTTCTTCTTTAGAAGCTACTTTGATCCGATTATATCCCGACAATCCATCCATAAAGAAGAACATATCATAGCTAAAGGTATTATCAACAAATAGCTATGATATCAGAATAAAAAAAGTTATCTTTTGGACATACCATATTGAGATCATGAAAGTCAATACAAATGCAAATCTAATCATTCTTCTTCCTTATGGGGATAATATAGACAATCCAATTAGTATATTTTCATCTTAAATGAAGCTTGCCTTTATGAGCTTCTTTATTTTTTCAACGACCTTCTCTTCAATCTCCAATCTCATTTGCCTCAGAGCGTATTTAATAAGAACTACGTATGATTTAATGGCTAATCTATGATCACTATATGAGGGGATAAGTTAGGCAATTCAACATATATCCACATAAAGTATTTCTTGAATTCACAGAGAAGCTCTTTTATCTCTTTAACTTAATCCTTATGGAGAAGAGCACTGATGAAGGTCAGGAAAGGATCTTCCTCAATTTTCAAATTAACTCCCTTCAACTCATCCTTCACAGCATCCTGTCCACCATCTTTAAGCTTTTTTAGTTTAGGTTTGGCTTACATGGGCTGATCATTTGAAATATTAATTTCATAGAACTCTTCTTTTCCACAATAATTGGATTCAACTCTTCCATACGTTATTGCATATTGAATCTCCTTTGAGGGTGCTTTCCCATAATAAATCTTAGGTCACATCTTATAAGGGCATCACTTTTTTTAATATAAGAGGATTTTTTGATATCATACCTTTATAAAGAAATAAGTTCATCTCTAAGATATGCCAGTATGAACTCTTTATTTTTGCATCATCTTTGAATTCTTCAAGGAATTTACCTAGGCATCCTTGTAGGAACCATCTCTCCAGAATCAATAAGCTTGAGAATCAAGTCAAAATTCTCTTCTTGGCATTCTCTAAACTTGTAGAATTAACAATCTAGTCTAGCACTTTCACTTAGAGGAGGCACGTAAAATGTATTGAGCTATTTAATGTTATGCACCTTGCATGGGATAAATTGTTATGGATGGAGAGACATAACAACAAATATATTTTTGGATATTGACAACTTGCCTATTTTTCTTGATAAAATGCACCGTTCACTACTTGCATAAATAAACTCATAGTCATAATCAGAATCTGAATATTCTACCTTCATCTTCCCTTTATTGAAGACTTGCAAGACTTCTTATATTTAATTTAGATGAAATTATCTTCTTCTCTATCACTTCCCAAATGAGGCACAACTCTACTTTCTTGGCCATAACGATTGCTTTAAAAAAAGCCAACATTGCCTTCCCTCTTCTTCTTTACTTCTTTTAAGCTTTTCCCATAAGTTGTTTTGCAATTTTTTAAGATGATGCTTTGGATTCAAAAGAATTTATTGATTTTGGATCTTTTGTGATAAAATAGTTACATCTTCATATTTCTTCACTTCATGAACTACAATAGGTTGTATTTCACCCAAGACCTTAAACTCTTCCCCTTCTCTAGGGTACTTCATGCACTAGTACATGGTTGACGGGATATAATTATATTTAATAAACCATGTATAACCCAAGAGAGCCTTTAATGAATTGTCCACATTAATTATATAAAAGTTGGCTTTTATATAAAGTTCTATAAGCTTGAGAGGCGGTATGAATTACCCTATAGTCTTCAATCCTTTTTCATTAAACACATTCACCATTAACTTATCTTGTTCGACATATTATAAATCAAGGGATAACGATCTTAATGCTCTCAGGCTCATGATATTTATGGAAGATTTGGTATCAATCTAGATTCGGCTTATCATGATGCCATCATTCTCTACATTGACATACAGAGGTCGATTATGCTCTATTATTCCAAGCATGAAATTATCCTTGGAGAAAGTGATGATTGGCTCATTTTGAGCTTATAAAAATTTCTTTATATAATATTCAACTAAATATACTTCATATCTTTTTGGGTTTTGAAAACTTGGATCAAAGTTTTTTGAAGGTCTTTAGATATTAAGAAAGCTCCATATATGTTAAGATGTGCGGAAAATCTTTCTCAAATAGAAAGAGTTATTATAATCTACTCACTTGTTAAAAATATATTTCTTCTGTGGGTCAATAGAAATATTTTCTTCTTTGATAATTATCTCTTTCCCTTTTTCAGTATTTTAGACTCCCTTCTTTGATGAAGGAGCAATATCTTACCACTCCTTAGTTGTATTTGATCCACTTCATCTGATTTATATTCATATGATGGAGCATTTTCCTTAGAATCAGCCCTTATCATTTCAAAACATTATGTTGTAGGTTTGGAGTCACCACCCAATTTCATGAGCTTTAATAGTGATGCCATATTGTGCTTGAACTTGATTTCATCTAGAAAGTGCAGATCTTCTTCTGATTAATAGACTATCAACAAAACCATCAGACAGGACTTAAAAGTCACTTTTGCTAATGTATCTAATGCTACCAAAATAACTCAACATGACTCTACATGAAGTGAATCTTCATTAGCTCCTTTCCCATAATTTTCTTATTAATTTATCTAATGGTAAATCATAAATTAACAAGCTTAAAAGGACATCTCATAGGCTGATAATAATCCACCAAATTGTTTATAACTCTATGGATTATAGCTTTCTTCTCCTTCGATTTTCTAAACCTAGTCTTTCTTTGGGAAGATTTGAATTCACTTTGTTAGGAACATCCCTTAGTTATTTGTGTAGAAGTAGACACTTTTAAAGTAAGTAATACTTGTATATCAAGTATTAGTTCAATAGAAGATTTTGACTTGACACCAGGAACTCCCTCAAGCTTCCTCAATATTTTCATCATCTTCTTTGAAACCATATTGTCCCACTGTTCATTTTAAACTGGCTATTTTTTTACTACCTCTTTAGTTGGAGGCATGGAATAGGACATAATCACTTATGTTGAATCTCTTTTGGCATGAATTAAGATACTACTTGATAGTGTAAACTCTCCTTTTTGTACTTTCTTTCTAGCTAATCCTTGAAGACATAGTAGAAATTAATACGATGACTGATTATCTAGTGATATGGGTAATAATTTAGATTGTCAGTTTGATTAACCTCCTTAGGTCTCTTATATTCTGATAGTTCTAGACTAATTCTAAGTGTTTGGTAAAAAAAATTGGTAAAAGTCTCTCTCTTGAATGAATATTCTTTATTTATTCTTTCTTTAAGAGATGGGAAATTTTGATAATTGATTCTTGCCATTTTTTTGAACGTTCTCCCATACAATAAAAGGATCGAGGGTTATCATTACCTCCAAGTATCAGCTTTGGTTGAGTATTAAGATTAACTAGCTGGTTTGCTCCATCTTCTATATAAATAAGTTATTTTTCCTTATCAATGTTCTATATCGCCTATTTTCCTTTATCAATTTTGAAAAAGGAAGTGGAATGGTTTTCACATTTCCTAGTTTGTTAAGCTTTACTTTTGAATTTTTTTGAGTTTACTTCAAATTTTGATAGATTTAACTTAAACTTCACCACTCTGTTTAGTAGATCATGAAACATGGTGATAGAAGGCATACATAAGAATGGCAGCATCTTATCATTAATGTTTCCCATTAGTAGTTAAAAATCATTCTCTTCTTCTAATTTCTACTCACACTTCCTTCTCATATAATGATAGCAAATTCTATATTTAGCCATTAACTCATCTCTCCTTTGCTTCCCCATGATGGATCATCAATGTAGTTGTTTTGGTTTCACTAGCAAATCCCTTTACAAACAAAGTCCTTAATTTTGTAAAATTCTTGAGAAAATTTTTTGGGAGCTCAACATACCACTAAAAAGCAGTCGAGGTCAAACTACTAATAAATTATTGTAAAATCAATGGATCACTTCCTCTTGTGTTGCCACAAGTTGCCTTGAATTGGGCCAAGTTTTGTTTGGGGTTATTGTTCCCAATGCCATTACCACTAAACATGTTAAAATTTGGCACAAAGTTTCCTTTTGGATATAGCACCTGATCGTATTCAACAAGATATGGGCAACCTTTATTCATTAACTTCTCCATCTAATCTGAAGCTATCACAACCTTTATTATCTCATTGATGATGTTCTCATTTCTTAAAGCATGATGATTGATAGGCGAGACTGGCATGGGATTTACAGTAGTATTCCTATGCTACTACTCCAAAAAAATATAATTATTTAGGCTCACCATTAGATCTTTTTCTTTTCACCCATTTTAGATTTGCATATTTATTCTCGATAAGAATTTTAGCCACCAGGTCCAATGATGGGAGAGTTAAAGGATGAGCAAGCAATGTTTGTTGAGCCTACATCTCAATATTTTTCTTTCTTCACTATCTCCTTAACACCTTTTCCTCCAAATGAGGAAGCTTCAGCACCATGCCACCCCAATGTCAAAGGCTTATTTGGTAGGTAGTAGTACTTGGAACCATTACAAAGATTTTATGCCTAGTTAAAACCCTCTATAAATCTGGGCCCTCAAAATTTGATAACCATTTAAAGATCGAGACCCTCTTCTTAGGGAACTCAACAACAAGAAAAACTTTTGCTAGTTGTTGTTGCTGTGTGAGTGGGTACACATAACAAGAATCAACTTTAGTAGTGTGAGGCCTTTTAGGAGGCCTATTAGTATCCATGTCACATAGAAGAATGATGGTAACCCTTGTAGTAGTTGTAGAAAATTATAGACCACTAAAATGGATGACAACTCTAGGATCTTAAGTATTAGAGATAGTATTTGCTAGCTAAATATTAGCACCATGTCTTAACTGGATGGTAAAAGGAATATTCAGGTGGTCCATTCTACAAAAAATTAAATATGGATATTAGTAATTAGAATTTGATTTATTATGCCAAACTGTTAATGTGTACGAACTTGATAAAACAAAATAATATAAATACATGACTTTTATAATTTAAAATACCATTTAGGGAGTCTTAATAAGTTCAATTAAAAAGAAATTTTATAAATGATATTTAAATTCCAACTCATTAGATTTTTTTGCTACTATAGCTAAAGATTAAAAAAGAAGTCATCCCCCAATGGAGTCGCCATAAATATGTGGGCTCTAAAAATTTACACCTCAACGTCTTCACAACTTCTTTGTATGAGAAGAGTTTTAACAAGATTTACGTTCTAGGATAAATTTTTATAAGGTAGATTGGATTTTAGATAAGACACTACCCATATATTTCACTCTCATTTCATGAGGATAGGCTCTGAGTACCCAGCATATAATAGCAGTCGCTGTAGGGTTTTAAAATTTGATTTTAGTTTTTTTTTTAGATCTTAAAATTATCACAATACCCTTAAAAAAGATGAAGGGGGGATGATGATGTTCTCAATCAAGATCCTATAATTTGTTTGTCCAGAGATATCATAGTGCCAAGCTTGTTTAGTCAGAGGAGGTGGTTGGCCTAACCTGATCGAATGATCTTATTGGAAGCCATGGGTTGTGGTGCCCTAGGGTACCTTATAGACCTAAGGTAATTTTTTTTCTAAGGGGATAGATTTGAGTTGACCTTAGGTAATAAAGAGTTTTATGGCCTATTAATTGTACCCTGTTGATTAATTACTCAAGGATATAGTATCATTGGGGAACATAAAGCTCTGGCCTTAATCATAATTTAGTGGTAAAACCCCTAGGTTAGAGGGCACCAGTAATAATTATTTACATATGACGCCATTTGGTGGTGAAACCACATGTTAGAGGATATATGCCATGTCCCAGCTAGTAATAGATGAGTTTAGAATGAATCCTAATGATATTCTCAACTAGACATTCACTCTTATGAGCTGAAATGATTTTCAAATTTACCCACCTAAAAATATATTTGCAGAGGATATATGGCACTTTTTTACTTTAAGTATTTAGGTGAATAATTTCATCTTGAATATTTAATTTTTAGTAATTTTTGAGTTTTGAACTTTCAGAGCCCCTTAACAACTAATTTTTAGATTTAGAGGCATTTAAAAGGTAGAGATCCCTCAAGTTGATACTAACTTTCAACATGACCATCATTGGGATTAATAAGTAATTTTTTTTTATTTGAACTTTGTCAACTCTATTTGCATTCCAAGAGAAGATAGAGTTTAGCTCCAAAATGCCAAAGTTGTCATATAGATATCGAAACTCAAAGTATGTATTTTAATATATAATTTTTTCTCATAAAACATCTTGAAAGCCTAATGTGAACACAAAATTTAAATATTTCATTGATTCAATTAGTTTCACTTCTAATATTTTATGCTTTTAATGAGTGAACTTTTCTTATAAGATGTCCTAAAGGCCAAATGTGAATATATAAAATCAAATACTCTAGTTAATTTAATGAGTGTCAGTCCAGAAAATTTATTTTTTACTTAGTGAACCTTTCTTATAATAGGCCATGTATGTTGGTGCATTTGCAAGATGTTTTGTATAATCAATGATATACATATTTTCTACTTAGTGCACTTACATGCATGATTGGCAGTACACGTACATGCCACTTAATGTATTCAAATAATATGCTTGTATGTCTTTGGTACACACACATTATACAACTAGGAGCTCATAAGCGACACCCCATTTCAATGATTTTGCTTGCTAAATGCACTTTGATGATGGGCCATACAAGCCGTGACATGTAACAATGTGCTATTTTATTTATTTATTTCAAATAAAAGTATTCATGGGGTGTACGACATATTTAATAAGCACATACAAGTCTTTTGACTTTAACAACTAATGTGTATGCTACTACCTAGGGCACCTATGCTGACTTCTAATATGATTGAAGATCTTATTTTTAAAAGGATTATTTAATTATGATAATTATAAGGGATATACAAAGGAATCCTACATGGTAGCCATTAATGTAAATACACTACTATAGGAACATAATTTGTTTAAACATTTTTTGAGTAATTATTATGTATATTTAGTTGTATTTACACTTGTATTTTACTCACTAGAAAATACTTATGGAATTCAATATATAAACCTTAAAAAGGGAGCTTCACATATTTTAAATATGGATCCTAGGCTAGTGTGGTCCTTAAGCATACCTTTTATGTCATTCAATAATAAGATCTTAGATTTGTGTGGCCCACAAGCATACCTTTATATTATTTAATAATAGGATCCTAGACTTATGAGGCCCACAAGTGCTTTGAATTTCAAGTTATAAATAGGAGGGAAAGCTTAGTTTATTTTTCACATTCCATTTTGCAAGGCGAGTGTTGCTAGGAGATTTAGGTGTGCACGAGTGAGTTAGGGGCTAAGGGGGAAGTTTTAGTACATGTCTATGCTTATTAGTGAGCAAGCAGTTTTTTAGAAGTGAACTATAAGTCCTATTTGTTTCATTTTAGTTCTCAATTTTTTTTTAATTTTTAGTGTTTAGAACTTAGGGTTTTATGCTTTTTTTGTATGCTTAAGAGTTAGATTAGAATTGAAATCACCTAAATTCAATTTAAATCATTTATTTTGATGTAAATTTTGGTAGCACTCTAGCATCACCTCTATGTAGGGGGCTGCAATGGGGTGTTAAGCCTTTCCACCACACCAAAAAAGACGTGCATGTTCAGTGTCAGGTAATACCATAGCTGAAATATTCAATCCATGTATACCAAGAAAGGTAGCCACAAGTCTTCATGTACCTATTTATAAATCACAATCTTTCTCTCCTACCAAGTAAGGCTATCACATGTATTATAATTTTCATGCAACATATTATTTTCCCAACATATCAAGAAAGGAAATCATGTATACTTAGTTTAATGCAAAGCAATATTTCCTCCCTTGCCTAAGGATGTCACATCCATTTAGATTTTTCATGCAATATATTATTTTCCCACTTGTCAAGATGCAATCATGAGTACTTACTTTCTTATTCATAATAGTTCATAAAATAAAACCAGTGATAGGTCAGGCTTATACCTCAAAGTGCCCAATGACCCAAGAGACGATGGTGTTGATGACAACACCTACTATGCATGAATTATTTTATTTTATTTATATTATTTCAAACATTATATATATGGATATATTATATTTTTAGTGAAATAGGGCAGCTAGAGATTCATGTCATGATTATTTGATAATTCTTATAATAGCTGTCGACTTCCTAATGTAACCCTCAACTTTTTTCATCCAAGACTTGGGACTTGGAAATGGCAATATTTATGATATTTATTAACTTAGAGAAAGCATACGATAAACTTTCAAGAGAAGTGCTATGGAGAGTTATAGAAAAGAAAGGGGTTAATAATTCTTATATTCAAGTTATTATGGATATGTATGCATGAGCTGTTACTTTTGTTCAAACCCAAGGTGGTTTGACTAAGTATTTTTCTATTTTAGTTTCACATCAAAGATCAGCCTTAAGCCCTTATCTTTTTTTCTTTATTCATGGATGTTATCATTAAATATTTGCAAGAGGATGTACCTTTGTCTTTTTTTTAATGATATTCTTCTTGTTGATAATATTACAAAGGGAGATGAAGGTAAACCTGAATTATGGAGGTAAACCATAGAGTCTAAAGGTTTTTGTTTGAATAGATCTAAAACTGAATACATGGAGTGTAATTTTAGAAGTAATAGATCTAATGGGGGGTTTGTGACTTTAAGCGATCAAGCCATTAATAAGTGTACTCATTTTAGATATTTGGGTTTATTGTTGATAGTGATGGCGAAATATGAAAGTTCGTTAGGGATGTTAAGCCCTATAGAACTGGCCCAAGGCTAACCAAGAGGGGGGGTCTTCTCATGTCAAAGACAGCAGCCAAGGATGTTCAAAAATGTTGAACAAGAGCTCTTAAATATAAGAGCTTCAAAGGATCTCATTAATTGCAAGTTGCCGACAATATCGTCCTGGTCGATCAGTACAAATCCCATGAGATCGGCCAAAGCATCGTCCTTAATGCAAACTGGACGATTGAAAATTAGCTTGATCGTCCAGGCCGATCAGTTCAAATCAGAGGAAAATCGTCCTGAGCATCGCTCTGAATTCAAGCTGTCTTATCCCGATCGTCCAGCACATCGCCTTGAATTTGTGCTGGCCGATATTTATCATCCAGAAGTAACTAAGGTTTTTGAATAGATCGTCCTGCCCGATCCTGCAATCGTCTAGGATGATGTGATCGTATCAATCATCCTTAATTACTTCCTTGATTTGTCTGATTAATTAAGGCATAAATATGAATATCGTCCAGGCCGATCCAAGATCGTCCTTGTCGATTTCCAAAAATACAGAATACCTTAATTGTTTATGGCAGCAATTTCTTTCTATTTTGATCATATCATCCTGGCCAATACACATATCATCCAGGCCGATTTGCTAATGACGGCTGCCTTAATTAAGAACCCCTGATTAAATTTTCTATTTTAAGCCCAATCATCCAGGACGATGTAAATATCGTCCTGGCCAATTTGAGTAAAAACAAATATTCTAAGTCTCTCAAGTGTGTGTGTGTGTAGAGTTACTTTGCATTAGTCACACCAAATATTACAATTGACTCAAGAGGAGAAAAATAAAATTACAGACTGACTCAACCCTAATCTACCCCATCTTGAGCTGGCTCCATTTTTCCGTCCGATCTTTGTTTTCTGAAAGGTCGGTAGTAAAAGACAGTCCAAGTCAAGTATGAGTGTTTGCCAATCATCAAAATATAGTTTATAGACCTGAATTTGCAACAATCTTTCCCTTTTTGATGATGGCAAAACACTACGACAAAAATTTAAAAAACAGCAGTGTAACATATGGAATTGAAAGTGCAAAAATATCCTAAAACTACTCCCCCTTTTGACATCTCAAAAAGGAGGAAACCATGAACTAAAGCAAACCATAAGATCCCTTTTTTTTTAATTAAGGCATGATGATGATGTAGTATTCCATGTGCTTGATTTTAAAAATTCGTGAGTTAATGAATTAACAGCATCAATAATTCAAAGAACAGTAGAATATTCGATCATGATTACCCTTAGCTCGGACTTTCTCTTAGGGTAGAATCATCTTTAGAAATCAATGACCTAACTCAAAGAATCAATTGGATATGAGGAAAAAGAATCCATTCACACTTGGTTTAAGAAAAAATATCTTATAGAATAATGACCCAAAGTAAATTTGTCACAATCGAAATCAAGCCTTTGATACATTAAAACTTCTAAGTTTTAAAAGATTTGAAAGGAGAGAGGAGCTTGATTTTTAGTGGGCTCATTTTATGCCTCTTTTCAATTAATTGGTGCTTGTGCACATCTTTTGCTTTTTTATATATAATTTTTTAATTTGGCGTCATTGCGCACCTTTTGTTGGCATCATTGGCCAATTTTTTTTTATTTTTGCAAGCTCCATTCTCTTTTACAGCTCTTAAAAAGTTCTTAGTTGTGAGTATATCTTCTAGATATTAGAGAATAGTAGCTCTCTCTCTAACATAGAGAAGAATTAACCACAAAATAGAATCAATTAACCAATGACAAGAGTAACGAGGAATCTTGATGTGACAAAAAGACTTTAAGCATTATAAATTTAGAAAGGATCTAAATTTCATACACAAACTTTAATTTGAAATAGATTTTTGATTAGAAAAGAAAACTATCCCACTAAAATAGGTTAGAGAAGGATACACAATCAACGAAATATTCTTACCATCTAACAGATTAAGAGATGTAAAACATTTACTATAAATTCTCAAAAGCAAAGACAAGGCATACAATATCATATCATCGATGATTTTTGAAGGCTAAAAAGCAATAAAAAGAAAGCAATCCAAATAAAACAAAAAAACAAAAAGGAAAAGAAAAACAAAGTGCAAAGAGGAAAAATAATTAAAAATCAAATAAAGCAACTAGAAGATTAAGTTTATGCAGTTATGTCAATCACACC
>NW_021319872.1:745505-769674 GCF_001605985.2 Dendrobium catenatum | reverse complement strand
TCTATTTAAAAAAAAAATGCTTCTTGAAATCAATTTTAGCACAGAAAATATTGTTGCGAGGAGGCAGATGGAGTTTGAGAATAAAAGAGTTGAGGGAGAAAGGTTCTGATTTGCAATAGGGTGTCAAGGAAAGTAAATCAGGAACCAATTTTAAAGTATAAGCGCATACCTTCTACCATGATGGCAACTTGGACTATTATCTCAAAGTGGATATGGGGACACTACGGCTTGAGGACCAGCCTTTGGGACAATTGTTGGAATTGTGGTCAGAGTAACCACAACTAGTTAAAGCTACTAGTTATATTGAACCCCTTGATTTATAGTCCTATTGAGGTTGAGAAGGATGCTATGATGAAGAGGGCTAATGAGTTCATCCAAACACATTCATGCAAAGACTCTATCGCAAACAAAGTTTTGATTTTACAGGCAATTTTTAAGTACGAGGGATTTCAATAGCAACAGGTGAATCTCTAAAATTTGATTCAAAGAGGATTTGAGAGAGAATTTTCCTTTTGCAAGGCTAAAATTGATAGGCCATTGCTTGATGATTAATGACTTGCCAGAGAAAAATCAAAGATCGCCCATCTAAACAGAATCATAATTCTCCCTACAAGAGGGCTTGAAGGCGAAGAAACCTTCATTTAAGGTAAGAATATTCAGGTTACCTTGAAGATTACACATCTTTTTTACTCCCAAGGAAGGGCACCATTGCTTTCTGATCGCATATCCCAGAAGTGCCATGTCCCAAGCTTTGGCATCATCCATAACACCAAGAGAGGGGAAAACCACATCATTACCATGGTTCTATACAATGTTGACATGGAAGTTAGAGGAAGTTGTTGAGCATTGAGAAGACCGGTTCAAATCTTTGAGATAGAAAGGTTGTGAGCCGCTTGGGGGGGGGGGGTTCAATGCCCCAAAATTCTCTTGTGAATTTTTCAATTTCATAAATATTAGTTTTATTTATATATTGATCTCTTTATTTTGCTGGGGAAAATATTGAATCATGGATTAATTCAGGTGAAACCTACTCTAAATTGTGTTAGTTACTTTTTTTTTTCTGCATCATTGCAGGCAAATGTCAATCTGTTTGCTAATCAGAGTGCTTCTCCTGCGACATTTCATTCAGACGCGGACTTGTTTGCAGCAGCAAATTCAGGGTTGTTTACAGAGACGAAGTCTTCCAATCCAACAAATATCAGTTCTTTTGATCCATTTGCAGCATCAGATTCTATATTTTCCTCTTCCTCTGAATCAAATGTTCCCAGTACGAACCCTACAAGTAGCTGCGCCATTGATCCCTTTGCTGCAATTCAAGTGAGCAATGTTACTGGATCTGATGAACTCTTTGGTTCTTTCACTTCTAATACCGCACCAGCTTCAAGAGACCCTTCAAAGGATTCATCAAACACCAGCCAGTCGGCATCCAAAAAGGAACCTTTTCAAGTCAAGTCTGGGATTTGGGCTGATTCTTTGAGCCGTGGATTGATTGATCTGAATATAACAGCCCGTGAGTTACTCCTGATCTTACTTTTTGGTTAATTCACCCTTCCAATATTCCTTTGATGGTCACTAGATTATTATGGCACACTTGCACGCACATTCACACTTAAAAATGTCAGTCTGTTTCTCTCCATCAAGTTGAAAGAATTATCTTCAATGTGCCTCTAAGTCTTCAACGCAACTTTGTCTCATCCCATGAAGCTTAGTTCTAATAACAATTTTCCAATCATCATCAAAATACCCATGTATTTTTCCTACTCATCTTTTTCCCAAATTCAGCAAGAAGTAACAGGATTAACCTGCTATAAACTTTTTTGTCTGCTATATAAGCCGTTTGAATGATCTATGATGTGTATTTTACAGGTATAATATGCAAATTTACTATGAACTGTTGTAGCTTGTACATTTTATTAGGATTATACCACATAATTTTTATTTAAAACCTAAATTTTGATATTTATCTATATAACACTCAACTCTTTATCACAATAAAAATATTACCAATATTATCTTTTTTTTCAAGTGAAATACATCTTTTTATTGAGACACCAAATTATTATATAAATATCAAAATTTATGTTTTAGGTATGTAAATGTATAAGATTTATTTGGTATATATGTAAATCCTCCTACTGCATTTTGTTGATTTCCTTAATATCAAACTATTTGTGGAATCAGCAAGCTTTTACAACGTTTAACACTTTAGGTAATGTATTTGTGTCAGCTAAGAAGACAAATCTAGCAGATATTGGTATTGTTGGTGGTCTTACTGATGAATCCAATGAGAAGGAAAGGGCTCTACCTCCGCCATCATACATGGGGAGAGCGATGGGTGCAGGATCAGGCCTTGGCAGGACAACAGGCTTATTTTCTTCAACAACGACGACAGGAGAAAATTGGGACTTCTCTACCTTCCAGTCATAGAATTGAAAGTTCTATTGATAATTTCATTATTTCTCACCGTTTATTGGACAATAAGCTTGTTTGCTGTATTCTTGATCGGAAGATATTGTGCTTAGATTGCTCTTTTTGGGTATTTTTTTTCAAGGTATCAGTACATTTTTTCTGGGATTATTGTAAAAGTTTGTGTGGGATTGCATTGTTTTATATTTGAAGTGTTAACGGCACTGGCAACAATAAACAGTGGGATATCATCCCAGGTAATATGTTAACGGATTTAGCATTTTTTGATGCAGATGTAATGTGTAATATTGTTTCAGACACGCAACAAATATTTATTAGTTGAGTCTTGCAAAGCACGTGTCATATTATCCTCATGATTTGTCTGTAGACCGTAGGGTTCACAATTGCAAATAAAATTCTGGAGATTTTGAAACGAGTTTTTTTAATGTTTTTTAAAATAATTTTTTAGTATAAAAATTTGAATCATAATTTTGTATTAAAAAGTTGGGTTAGAAAGTAATAATAATGTTGTCCCAAACAAAACTTTTATACAATTTTCTCATTATTTTTTAAAACATTTTTTTAGTTAAAAAATTTTTAATTAAAAATTTAATTTAGAAAGCAATCCTAAAGTTTTGTTCGAAACATTTTTTATACTGTTTTATGAAGTTGTTAAAAAGAAAGTAATTTTTTAAAGCTATTATAAAAAGGTGTAAAATAATAATGGCTAAATAAAATTTTTGGTAATGATCTGAAAAAGCTTAATAGGAAAGTTATCTCAAATGAAATCTAAATAAACACATATTAATCATTAGCATTGATAATTTTAAAATTATTAAAATTTGTTATTAATCGTGTCATATTTTAGAGATTTAATGTTAAAAAATGTTTTATTTTCATTCAGATTATTTTTGCGAAAGAAATTTGATAATTTATTAAACGAATTGAAATATGATAATTTAACATTATAAATATTTATATTAAATTAAAAAGTAATTGACTTAGGTCGTCATTATAAATATTTATATTAAATTTAACATTATAATATTTATAATAAATTTAAATGTTGAAATGTTTAATAAGGGATGGAGATGGACTTCTTTCAATGGCATCCATTCAAGAAAAAAAAAATGATTAGCACTTTCCTGATAAGATAATTGCAATTTTAAAATGCAGAGAGTTTTAAATGTTTGGAATAAAATGTGTTGGGGATAATCCATTCCATGTAGTGGGATGTTTTGATGAAGTAAAACTTCAAAGGGCTTCATCCTCAACATTTTAGCATGCCTAATGAATTATTAAGCTATTATAAAAATTGATGAAGCATGGTCCTAACATGAAGCCTATATTGTAAGACAATCAACATTATATATTTTTTTAAGGGACATTAGGGTAAGATCAAGTGCACAATAATAATAATGATGTGTAAAATTTCCTAACTAATATGATCAAATTAAAGAGACCACCAAAGCATGTAATCCTTTTCTAAGAGTAAATATTGTTGAAGGATTAGCATCACTTGCTCTACAATTTTTAGTCATTAGGCTTTAACTCATATATAAATTGATGGAAATTGAATTATGTGCTTTAGGGGAAGGGTTGAGGTAAAATAAATTTATCTTAAATCAGAAAACTTTGGATAGTTTATTAGAACTACTAAGATAGTTGTGGGACTTTGGGATGGTTGAAATTCTATGTGGCTAAATCTAGCAAGGGTTAGTAAGATTTGATTAGTTTTGTGTGGAACTTAAGAGAGGTTATGAAAGGAGATATGATTGGTGTATGCATTTTATGGATAGCTTTAGAAGTTAGAAAAATTATGCAAAAGTTATTAGGGTTTGTGATGTGAAAGTCTTTGCATGTGGAGTTAAAGAAAGGTAAGCTAGTTCGATTGAAATAGATTAAGGCTAATTGGTTTAACTCAATTAGCACAAAGAAAGAAAAGTGGTAAAACTTAAAGAAAATTTTCAAAACACTTAGAGAGTAATGTGAGGGATAAATTGAGTAAAAGATAGATAAAAAAAATTAAAGAAATATCAAGAACATATATCTCCTCATCATCAAAGGAGTCTTGATCTTGGTTATTTAATCAATGATTAAGGAGTTGCCAGTAAGCAATCTGCAAAGAAAAAGAAACATGTCTCCTAATATGTATTTTTTTATTTTAGAATATGATGCTTACATCTAGTTGTGAAACTAATGCACTCGAGACATCTCTCACCTCTTTGACTATCTTAAGCTTCATGCCAATGAACAAAATGCCTTCGGTGTGACCTATTCATACAAGAATTTAAGACTTGATTTATAGTTAAATTCATATATTAGTTTACTACTAAGAATATTTTAAATAATTTTAAGATTAATTTCAGCTTTTTACCGATTAGGAGAGAAAATTTTCAATTTGATTCCTTGCATTAAATAAAGATAGAATGGACTGATAAAAGTTAAACTAATATGTGGATTTTAAGATAAATTATAAAACCTCATACACTTTGAAAGGAAAAAATAATTGGGATGCACCAAGGTCTTGATGAGTATGAGGGTGGTCATAGAGAAGTTGTGAGATCATAATTATGATTTATTTGATTGAAATTCCAACACATTTTTTATTTAATTTGAATAGATTTTATTAAGTTTGGGTTTCTTTAATTAAATTTTAGCCTAAATTTCTTAGTTTAACTTCAATTCATTTTCCTTTTAAATCTTCATCTGCTTCATTTTCTTTGTAGAACCTCTCTTATGGGGTTTATCCAATTGGTCCATGTCTTAGAGATTGCTCGTGAAGCAGGGAAAGAGGAAGGAGAAGATAGAGGACATGGAGAGGCTGGGAAGAATACAGGGTTCATAACACAAGTAAGCAAAGATATTGTGTAGTTTCTCAAAAATCTTTCTCTTTTTTTTTTTTTTCCTTAGGAATTTAATCTATATTGATAAAGTATATTTAGAAATGATGTCACACTCTGCTAAATATTTTACAGAAGGGTCTAGATGTTGTTCACTTGATCCCTCATATTAACTATAATATTCACCACCAAAGCAAGATTTAATATGTTTAATCTTCTTACCAAGTTAATTTTTAATTACAATTTTAAAGATCTTAAATACATCTAGGGTTTTTAATTTTTTATATAATAAACATAAGTATCCATAACGAGAATAATTATTAATGGAAATAATTAAATACTATTGAACAATTTAAGAAGTTGTAGGGAATAGGCCATAAATATCAGTATGTTTTAATTTCAATACATTTAAACTTCTTTTGGCACCTATTTTCTTAATATTTATTTATTTTTCTTAATACATTCAATATAAATTTTAAAATTAATATAATTAAGGGAATCAAGAATTCCATCGAACACAAGCCTTTTATTTCTTTATTTAGAAATATATCCTAAACACTTGTTCTATAACATAAGAAAATTCTCATCAATTAATTTTTTTCTTCATACCATAATTATTTATATGTAGATTTTCATTTATATGTGAGGAACATATATCTAATTTATATAGAATATCAATCAAAGAACATGTAAAAATAAAAATTGAATGTTGAAAGAGAGTAAATTTTCATTTCCAAATAAAAAGTGTAACTATATTTGTCTAAATAAGAAATAAAAATTAGAATATGTCTAAATGATGGTACATAAAAAGCCTCACACAAAGATAAAGTACAACCAAATTTTAAGTATAATTTATATAAGCCTACAACTTTAAGAGGATCTTTCTTACCATACCCCATATAGATGAATCTGTTAGTATCAGTTGGCACTCAACTCCTTAAATAACCCTACATAGTCACACTTATGCGAGTAATTGCTCCTATATCTATCCACTAAGTATGATTTATTACTTAGGCCAAATTAACTAACAAATAAGATTCAAATGTTTACCTTTTTTATGAGCCAGTTAGCATATATTGGACAATCCCTTTTTATATGACCAATCTTCTATTACACTTTAGATTAAGAAGTCCATTTATCTCCAGCCCCTTTAGCTTTATAATTCATTTTTCTTTTGATAGTAATATCATGAGAAGAAGAAGCTAAGTGAGCACTTTTAATCTTTTCTCATTTTATTCTTTCTTCCTCTTACACACACTAAGCAATGAGCTCATTAAGAGTTTATTTTTCTTTTTAATAATATAACTTATCTTAAAGGGATTGAATTATACAGGAAGAGAGATTAAGATGTTATATATAAGAATGTCATTAAAAAAATTTTAACTTTAATGCTATTAGTCTTATAATAAGATTAAATATTTCCATAATGTACTTCTTTATATTCCATTTGCCTTTATATCATATTGAAAAGAGGTTACTTAGAATAGCACTCATTTTTACCTTTTTAGAATTAGAAAATGGTCAGCTATTTAGCTTTTGAACTTCTTAACATTTCCCTCCTCAGGAATTGCACCCCTGATTATATCTAGAATAGAGTGCTTCATGATCATAAGACTCATGCGATTTAAATGCTCACACTCTTCAAAATTTAATCTTTATTCAAAAGCACTTTTTCCAGTAAGGGCAGGAGGATGTTAAGTCTGGATCGTATAGTCTAGATCTATACACCCAAGAATAATAGTAATATGCTCTTTTTATTTCTTAAAATTAGAGTCGTTAAGTACTGAAATGTTATTTAAATTTATAGATATTGAAGAACATTAATTGAAAAAGAATAAAAATAAGCTCATAATTTAAAATAATGTTACATCTTTGTATATAAATGACATTAAAAATATTAACTATATATAATAAATGTAAGGTGGGCCCTTTATGAGATACCTAACACAATATTACAATTTAGACTTTGGACAAAAACTATAATTTCTAAATGGAGATCTTAAATTTGTTGTTAATAAATATTGATAATAAATTCTATTGATAATAAGCCTTTTCTTATACTAACTTATTATATGCATGAATAACTCAAAAAGTATCACATGTTTATTAATATATCTCTATAAACTAGCCAAAAATAATCTTCCTTTGGGTAAATTATTTTTCAAGTAGACTTGAATTAATCTTTAGCATTATTTAATTAATTTTAAAATTAAATAGATTGATCTAATAGAGATCTCTTTGGTGGCATATTTATAGAAGCTCCTTTAGGTTGTGGAATAGACATTTATGACACATTTATAAATAAAGAATTTGAAAGGCTTATGTTAGATGAAGTTTCTGATTTCCTTAATTATTATATTGAATGTATTAAGATCAAATAAAAAAATATTAAAAAATAGGTGCCAAAAAGAGTTTAAATTTTTTAGAATTAATACATGCGAGTATTTATGGCCCATTTCTTTACAGTTTCTTGGAATGATCAAAAATATTTTATTACTTTCATAGATAATTATTCTCATTATAGGCACTTATATATATTATATGAAAAATTAGAATCCCTAAATATATTTAAGATCTTATTTAAAGCTGAAGTTGAAAGTTAACATGGCAAAAAGATTAGAGTTATCAAATTTGACTTTGTTGGTGAATATTATGGTATATATGATGGATCAGGTGAACAACATCCAAGCCCTTTATAAATTATTTAGTAGATTAATACATTGTTACTTAATATATTATGTTAGGGACTTTAAATCAAAATGGTGTAACTGAGAGACAAAAGAGAACCTTAAAGGACATGATTAGAAGTACGATAAATATTTTTTTCTTACTAGAATCACTTTGGGGAGAAGCCTTAAAAACTATAATTTATATTCTTAAGAGTTCCAAGAAAAGTAGTAGTTATCCCATATGAGTTATGGACTAAAAAGAAGACTAGTATTAAGCATTTTCATGTATGGGATGTCCAACTAAGGATTGGCCGTATAAGCCTAATAAAAAAAATTAGACTCAAGAATTATTAGCTATTAATTTATTGGCTAATTAGAAAGGTCAAGGGGATTTAAGCATTATAACTCCTCTAATAAATTATTTTTTGAGATAGGCAATACTAAATTTATTGAGAAGGTTGAATATAGTAAGAGTGATAAACTCAAAGCTTTTAATTTTAAAGAGAAATATGTTATTATTTTTACTATTATAATTGAAAATGATAAGGTAATTATGCCTGATGTTATTCATATTATAAATCTAGATAATCAAAATACTCTTAAATTATCTCCTACTCATATAGAAGGATGATAACTTAAAATTAAAGTGTTGTTAAGAAGATCCACAAGAGAAAGGAGAATAATAATTTCATATGATTATATTGTGTATCTCCAAGAACATGAATTTGATATGGGATTGGAAGATGATCCAATCTCTTTCAATTAAGTCAAATAATGTGTTAATTCTAAAAAGTTTATTGAGATCATGAAATATGTGATGAAATGAATGAAAGATAATGATGTTTGGGATCTTACTGAATTACCTAAAGGGGAAACATTGATTGCGTGTAAAAAGCATTTTAAAATTAAATAGGCGTTTAAAAGGTAATATTGAAAAATATAATGCACATCTTGTAGATAAACGTTTCACTCAAAAGAAAAGCATTAATTATGAAGATATTTTTTCTCTAGTTTCATTAAAAAACTATTTTAGAATCATTATGACACTTGTAGTTTATTATGATTTAGAGCTACATAAGATGGAGGTAAAGACTACATTTCTCAATGGTTACATTGAAGAAATAATATATATGATGCAACTAGAAAATTTTAAATCTTCAGATTCAATATATCTGGTATGCAAATTAAAGAAATATATCTATGGTTTAAATCAAGTATCCCATCAAAGGTATAAAACGTTTGTTCAAGTGATTATTTCATTTGGTTTTAAAGAAAACATTAATGATGAATAAATTTTTCATAAGATATGTGGGAGTAAGTTTATTCTCCTACTATTATATGTTGATGATATTATACTAGCAAACAATAATATAGTCTTATTTCACGAGACTAAGAGATTTATTTCAGATAAATTTGAAATAAAATATCATGAATATGCATCCTTTGTGTTAGGTATATAAATTCATTAGGATCTCCCATATGGTATACTTGATTTATCATTAATAGTATATATCGATAATGTTTTTAATAGTTTTGGCATTAATAATCATACACTTGGAGATACACCCATTATAAAAGAGGATAAATTTAGTATGCTTCAATTCCCTAGAAATAAAGTTGAAAAGCAAGAGATAGAAAAGATCAATTATGCATTAGCAGTAGGGAGCCTTATGTATGCTTAAGTTTATACGCATTCGGATATTATGTGCATTATTGGAATGCATGGTAGATATTTAAGTAACCTAGGAATGGATCATTGGAAAATGGGTTGTGAGATATGTAATAAGAACAAAAAAAATTATGCTCACATGTCATAGATCTAATCATTTAGAGATCATGGAATATTCTTACTTCAATTTTACTGGTTATCTTGATAGTAGGAGATCCACTTCAAGCTATATTTTTATGTTAGCTGGAGGAGCTATATCATGATAAAGTGACAAGCAATCGCTTATAACTTCTTTCATAATAAAAGTAAAGTTTATAACTTATTATGAGGCATCAAATTAGAGAATTTGGCTACAAATGTTTATCATAAAGCTAAATATAGTTGATGACATTAAGGGAGTATTAAAGATAAATTATGATAATAATGAAGTTGAGTTATTCTAAGAACAATAGAAGTTCACCAAAATTAATGCATGTTCACATTAAGTTTCTTATTATGAAGGAAATGGTTCAGAGTTCCCAAATTTTTATTGAATGTATTAGTAAAAATTTTATGATTATAGACCCACTTATAAAAGGATTATCACCTAAGGTATTTCATGAGCATGTGATTCATATGGGTGTAATTTATTTTGAGGATGTGTTAGCATATTGGGAGAGTGTATACAATTTTCAATTATTACAAATATAATTTTTAATCTTACTAAAATGTTGTTATTGAAAACTATGAAGTAAAGTTACTAACTCTCAATTGTTGTTTAGTACAAAGTATTAAATTGTTGTGATAAATCTTTTGAATTATAATATTATACTAGATGAAAATAAACATGTTATAAGATCACATTACAAGAAATTTTCTTTGCCATTTAGCCTTGTTCAACGAATGTTGAATGAAATTGATAACATTGATGTTATCACCTTCAATTATTACTCCTTTACTTTCAAGCATCCACGGTTGAATGAGTCTTCTAAGTGTCATAACAGCATCCAGCTCAAGATTAGCTATATCCCAATGTGTTCTTCTTTCACCAAAAGCAATCAATAATCTCCCTTTATAGTCTCTAAAGCAACCTCCAATTCCAGCACTATAAGAAGTAAGTAGAGAAGCATCCACGTTAATCTTAATCCAATCAAGCGATGGAGGGTGCCAAATGGTTTGAAACTCCTTAGGGAGATTAGCACCCCAGCTATCAATGAAAGGATTAGAGATTTTTACAGCCGAAAATAGCACATCAGCTGCTAGAATAGAGATGGGAATAGCTGTTTTCCCATGTTTTACAGCATTCATGTTCTTCCAATTATAATACACAACATTGCAATAGAGGCCAGCTGTATTTGGAGCAAATGTAGATAGAATTCTCAGCTCAACTAAGCATTCATCAATAGAATAAAAAACAGGAATATAAATTCCCCAGCTCTGGATTTGTCTTATGATCTTCTGCAGTTCTATGCAACGAACCGAGATGTGTTCCAGACTTTCACTTTCTAGACAGCCTCTAGCACACAAGTCTTCATTTGTAAGTTTTCTGTACTTCAAAAACTCATTAGTAGGTATGGCTGCTTTACTCATTCTCCACCAGACAAGCTCTACAGAAGCTGATAATTTCAGTTTCCTCAACCAATTATAAAAGCCCATGTCTCCTTCACAATTGCTGTAGTTGTTGTAGTTTTCAAAAGCACGGGCTGTGATAGTTTTACCAGAAAGAAAACAGATCTCTTCCAAGTAATCTTCATTAGCATTCCTGTCAATCGGGATTTGTAACACCACTTTGATGACTTCTTCAGTAAAGAAACATTGCAGCTTCTCCCGATCCCATAAACCATTCTCTGTAATGAAATGACTTAGCTTAATACCTTCCATATCTACACAATCTGCTGTAATTGGCCATTCATTTAAGCATTTGTCTAATAACCAAATGTCTCTAAGAACATCAATTTTCCTCCCATTCACCACTCTCCACCTCAAAAGAGGCTTTAAGTACTCAGCTCCTTCATTCAATATCTTCCATGCAATTGATTTAGCAATACCACAATTCCCTTGCCTCCAACTATCACCATATTTTGCAGTCATAACCTGATGTAATAAGGAATTCGGATTTTGAAGTAATCTCCAAGTCAATATAGCTTTGAGAGGACCAGCTCTACTAACCGCCGAGTGAAAGTTCAAACCACCTTGAGCTTTTGGTTTACACATGGTTTTTCAAGCAATGAAATGCATACCCTTCTTCCCATCTCTTTTATGCCAAATAAAGTTTCTATAACATCTATCAATCTCATAGAGTATCTTCTTTGGAACCAATGAATGAGTAGAAATAAAGTTTGGTAGAGTTAAAAGGGAAGACTTAGCAAGAGTCATCTTCCCCACCAAAGACAAGCATTTGCTACCCCAAGAATTCAGTTTAAGTAAAACTGAATCCAACAGAAATTTAAAGTCAGCTTTCATAAGTCTTCTCAACATCAGTTTTACCCCAAGATACTGAAATTCTTCAACTGTTTTAAACTTCAGAATATTCTTAACATGTATCCTGTCCACTCTATTCATCCCCTTACTAAACAATATTTGGGATTTGGCAATATTAATTCTTAATCCAGTCCAAGAACAAAAATCCAACACTATTTTATTCATCTTGACGGCAAGATGCTTAGAAGCTTTAGAGAATAATAGAACATCGTCAGCAAATAGCAAGTGGCTGATCTTTTTTACTCTATGGGAAGCCTGAATTCCCAAATCCTGACCCCTTTGTGCAATTGCCAAAGAAAAAAGCTCAGAACAAATGATGTAAAAGAATGGAGATAGTGGGCAGCCTTGCCTAAAGCCATTCTTAGCAATAATCCACTTGGAAGTTTTACCATTCACAATGAAAGAAAATCTAGCATTTCTAATACATTCCATAATAAGCATAGTCATCTTTCTAGGAAAACCAAACATGTTTAAAGCTTGAGATAAGGTATCCCAACACATACTGTCATAAGCTTGCTCCATATCAAGCATAACTGCCATAAATCCCTTTTTCCTTTTAGAAATTCTCATCTTATGGAACACCTCATGAGCAAGAAGATAATGATCAGACATTGATCTACCATGAAGGAAAACAGCTTCTTCTTCAGTGATACAATTGGCAATATAATTTTTCATTCTATTTACAATCATGGAAGCCACTAATTTGTAAGTTGTTTGAAACAAACTTATTGGCCTAAAGTTGGATGGATTAATAGGATTTTTAACTTTAGGAATAAGAACAAGAAGAGTATCCTTCCACTCATTATGCATGATACCGGTTTTAAAAAAACCATCAATAGCATTCCAAGTTTCTTCCTTCACAATCTTCCAATAAAACTTGAAAAAAGAATTAGTAATGCCATCTAGACCAGGGGATTTGTTGTTACCTTGCATGAAGACAACCTTGATCAATTCTTCTTTAGTGAAATCCTCATTTAGAAGCTTAGCATCTTCATTGGAAATTCTTAGATTTTCTGGACAAGAAGGCCACCCCGTCAGCTTGCATCCTCTAGCTGTCCACTTATTCTGAAAAAAACTGTAAAAAACAGTTTCAATTTGCTCAACATCTTCAACAATAGTCCCTTGCTCATCTTTGATTTGCCAAATCATGTTCACATTCCTCTTAGCCGAAACATATTGATGAAAATAGCTAGAATTTATGTCTCCATCTTGCTGTCATCTGATCTTTGCTCTGTGATTCCACCAAGTAGATGGCCTTTTCAAAGTCACATTGAGATCATGGACTTTACATCTCAAAGCTTTCAACTTCTCAGCCATTATGCTTCCTTCACTGGTCTCTTCAATCTGAAGTTGCAAGATATCCTGCTTCAATTCTTCTTTAAGAGAATTAAGTTCTTTGCATTTGTTTTTATTCCAATAGTAGAGAGCTTTTAATGATCTTCTCAACTTCCTTTGAAGGATTTCAGCACTAGTACCAAAATCCAATTTTTTCCAAGCTTTTAAGATGATGTTCAAAGTGGCAGGATATGATTTCCAAGTATCTTCAAACCTTAAAAAAAACATATTTCTGCTTTTGGGGCTCTACCAATCTGATGGAAATTGGAGCATGATCCGAAGCAACTCTGGGCAAGTGACGCACCTTAGCCATTGGGATGTTTTGAAGGGTTGCAGAATTTAATAAACATCTATCAAGTCTCTCCCATATTCTAGATGTTCCTTCTTTATTATTACACAATGTATAACTTGGACCCACAAATCCAATATCATGGAAATCATTATTCACTAAAAACATCTTCATATCTTTATAACCACTAGAAAGATGAAACCTCTTTCCACCCTTCTTATCCTCCTTGGAGAGGATGCAATTGAAATCACCCACTATGATACCTGGATCATCACCAATCATACAACTTTCAAGCTGTTGCCAAAGGGATTTACGAGTATGAGCATCCTTACCTCCATAGACCGTTGCAATTTTCCATTTACCCAGAGCATTGACGCTAAGATTTCCCATAATCATTTGGGAAGAATGATCCATGACTTCAAAAGAAGCAATCTCCTTTTTCCACATCACTAAGATTCCACCCGAAATGCCAATCGATGGATGATGAAAATAATCCCAATCATTACCAATAATCTGATTTATGTCATTCCTATCAAGAGAAGACATTTTTGTTTCAGTTAAACCAACAAAAAAACCTTTATTGTCTTTCACAATCTGTCTAAGATATAGGGAGGCCTCCTTCTTCCTAGCCCCCCTACAATTCCAAAAAATGATGGAAGCCATTAAGACATAATAGGGGAATAGTCCCCTATTATTTTACTATTTTTTTATCTCCTCTCCTCTTCCTTAGATCTGCTTCTATAGGTCCCAATGATCTCAATTCTTTGGAAAGTTTAACTTTACCAGAATTTGAAAATGACACCAATTGATCTTCATGATCATGTAAAGAAACAGGAACATCTACTTTAGAGTGAATATCAATTTCATCCTAATTCAAAGGTTTGGAATTCTTCAGCAGCCTTGCATTATCCTTCTCAGTCAATTCTCCTTCTTCCAGATCACAGTCCAATGCTTGAAATTTATACAAACCAATTGGTATTTCCTGTATCCGAATATCTTTAGAAGCCAGTCATTTCAGGATTTATAGTCTTGCCTTGTCTTTCTTCTGAATCTATTGGTTTTTCCAACTGTTCAACAATCTGTGTTTGTTTACCATATTCAACAGGTTTATAAATCTGTTTACTTTGAATACTTGCTCCATTATCCCTTTTAGTATTTCTGAATCTTCTATTTTTGAAATTAGCATGGATCCAAGGTCCGTATTCTTCACCTTGATGTTTTAAGCCATCATCCTTTACAGCATCATTTTGTTTCAGAATTTCCACAGGTTCCTGAACAATTTTCTCCTTAACTTGAACAGAAATAATTTCTGGACATACTGCTTTATTTTGTCCAACTCTACCGCATTGATAACAGAGAGAATTCAGCTTTTCATATTCAACTTGCTGAAAGGTTCTACCATGAATTCCTTCAATCCAAACCCCCTTTGGGAGTTTTCTTTCCAAATCAATTCGAACACAGCAACGAGCATATTCTCTTTTACCCCACTTAAAAGAATTCCCATCAAGCATCATTGGAATTCCGATCATAGAAGCGATCATGGGAATATTTTCATCATCCCAACAACTTAAAGGTAATCAAGGGAATCAAATCCAGACCGGAGAAGTAATACCCTTTGTGGGCTCCAAAAATTCGGCCCCGGCCTCCCCGCCGCGCGATTTCTTTTTTTATTTGAGCAAGGGAGTTATGTGTAAATGATAGAATAACGTGTATAATAGATTTACATTTTTTTTTTTTCTATTCAGCGGTGGGATACATGCAAGCCAACACATAGGTAGATGAATTTGGCCCCTTGCTGTAGCAGAAGACACATCAAAGGAATAATTTGCCAAAGCAAGTTAATAGCAAGGCACGTGGATTAAAATATGTAGAAACAAAACGTCAACTTGTAGGTTATATGAGTTGATTTATATTGATATATATACAGGATATATACAGATTATTTTAGATTATATATATATTTTTTTGACGGTTAGTAGCAATTGAATATAATAATTAATATTTACAAAATGTATTTAATATATGACTTTATACATATAATATCAACCTTTGCTAAATTTTTTTTTTGTTATTATGCATTTCATTTTACATGTTTTCGTCGTCTCGAAAGTCGTCTAATTTTATATTTTCAATTTATGTATTGTCGTCTCGCAACTCAAGCCAAATTTAAAATTTTCGCAAAAATAATAGATCATCGCCTTCATTACTTTCATTGACCGTGCTACATATGTAGAGGTCAACAAATGCCCCCCAACAAATGTGGTGCACGTCTAGAGTGGATCATGTTTGTTGCAAAATGGTTGGCCCTATGAATGTCCAGGTATATTCTATGAAGATTAGATTGAGGGCTCTTCTGAAAGATTTCCAAAGCATCTTGCACTTTGAGTGTGCTTCAGTTTGACTATATGGATATTATATTGAATGAAGCTCATTTCTTCAACTCCACCTTAATACATCAGTTAATTGAGAAAACTTTTCTGAATATGAATTGCTCCAACTTACCAAGTTAGATAGGCTTTGGATTTGATAGCTTTTGTCATCGAGCTAGCAAAATAGGGGCTTTCTTACTGCGGCCATATTTATGACTTATTGAGTAAGGAAAGCTGTCAGCGACTCGGCCATTTTAGGCTTGTTGAGTCCGGCCTTATACACCTATTTGAGCTCTAGACTTAAGTTATAGAAACTTGGGCTTCTCCAACATAACATATTGAAGTTATCAGACTTAAAAGTTTCTTCATTTAACATTTTAAATTTTGGTGAGTTTAGGAGAGATGAAATCTCCATTTTTTTTTATGCATCATCCATGATTCGTTGAAATCACCGATCTTTGTTACATATTTATATAATGGGCTTAAATTTTTTTATAAATTTTAAATATTTATTTGGGAATTTCGATGCAACGCACGATGTCGACCCAAATAAATATTTAAAAATGCCCCCTGTATCATGAGAGGATTTTTGGTGCAATTTCTTGAATAGATGTTTATGTGTAGTATTTCTTCAAGAATCTACGATTGATTGGAGGTATTGGTCGTTGACCATATAGATCAATTAGTTGATAGGCTCCTCATTGATATACCTTTTCAATAGCATACGGGCCTTCCCAATTAGGCTCAAATTTACCACCAATTTTATGATGCGGGATAATTGGTCTTCTCAGCACTAAGACTAATTCCCCTTCTTGGAACGCTCGATGACGTACTAATCGATCAAAAGATCTAGACATCCTTGCTCGATAAATTTCAAGATTTTGTTGGGCTTGGAGTCTAACCTCATCCAGTGCATCAAGCTCTTCCATCCGTAAGCGAGTGTTCTGATCTTGTGTGAGATCATATTGAATAGCAACTCGAAGTGATGGTAATTCAATTTCAAGTGGTAGCACTGCTTCAGCTCCAAAGACTAATGCATAAGGAGTGGATTTTATTGGAGTCTTATAAGTAGTACGATATGCCCATAAAGCTTCGGCCATTTTTGTGTGCCACTCTCTTTTGTTTTTAGTGAGTATCTTTTTTAGTAACTTCACCAATGTTTTATTGAAGGCTTCCGCCAATCCATTTTCCCTTGGGTTATATATAGATGAGTAGCGCCAATCAATCTTATGCCGCTTAATAAATCTATATATTTTAGTGCTTTTAAAAGCTGGACCGTTGTCTGAAATCATTTGACGTGGCACACCATATCGATAGACAATATTATGAGTAAAGAAATTAACCACATGTCCAGCAGTAACTTCTTTGAAAGGAGCTGCTTCCGCCCACTTCGAAAAATAATCAGTTGCAGCTAAGATAAAGCGATGTCCTGCTGATGATGGTGGATCAATTGGACCAATTATATCTGTACCCCAACATTCAAATGGCCAAGAGGCAATTGTAGGGTGCAACGGGTTTGGTGGTTGATGTATAATGTCACCATGAATTTGACATTCATGACACTTTTTAGCATATTCAATACAATCTCTCACCATCGAAGGCCAATAATAACCTATTCTTTTAATTTTTATAGCCATTTTAGGTCCTGATTGATGTGCTCCACAAAGTCCTTCATGAACTTCAGTTACTACCTTAATAGCTTCTTCAATTCCCAAGCATCGTAGCCACATTTGATCAAAGGATCTACGATAAAGAGTATCATTAACAAATGCATACCGCAAAGCTCTTTTTCTAATATGTGAAGCTATCGATTTCTCTATTGGAAGTGTGCATTCTTTGAAATAATCAATGAAAGGTTATCTCCAATCATCGTGCTCTTCAACCATGCATGCATCATTTTGAAAGTTTAATACCTCTTGAGAGTTGCATTCGTCTTGAGTAGTTAGTAATTTATTTGGTTGGTTTTCACTGATGATTTGTTGTGGAGTGTGAGGAACAATCGAAGTTGTATCCTGCTGACATGAATTTGATGACCCCTCTACAAGAGGGGAGTGCAAAATTGCTGGCTGTAGCACTCGACGAGTATGAACTCCAATTTACACAGGCTCATCAATCATATTTGCCATTTCTTTTTCCAACTTATCGAGAGAATCTGCCTTGCTATTTTGTGCTCGGGAGACTCGAGTAAATGTGATATATGGAATTTGCTTCATGAGTTCAATAACTCGTTTGTGATAATAGGCTAACTCAAGCCTATTAATTTTGTAAAGGCCTAATACTTGATTTATGATAAGCTGAGAATCACCAAATATATGAAGGTTTTGGATTCCTATTGAATTAGCAATCTCAAGACCCGCAACTAAGGCCTCATATTCAGCTTCATTATTTGTTCTAGGCTCAGTCAAACTAAATGAATATCTGAGTATCCCACCATTAGGTGTTATAAAGATGAGACCAACACCAGCACGAGCCTTTGGAATGTTTGGAGGTTGAGAAGGTTTAATTGATGAAGCTCCATCAAAATACATTTCCCAAACTTGTAGTTTTTCTTTATCTTGAATAGGTAGAATTTGTTCATCTGGTAGATCATCATTGAGCGGTGAATCTACAGGGATGGGATGTGTAGCAAGAAAATCTTCCAGAATTTGACCTTTTACTGCTTTTTGTGGGACATATGTGATATCAAACTGCAAATGTTTTACTGCCCATCTAGCTAAACGACCTGTCAACGCTGGTCTTGTCATCAAGAACTTCAGCGGATCGATCTTTGAAATTAAAGTGACTTTATGAGATAACTTGTAATGGCGAAGCTTTTGTACGACAAATATCAATGCTAAACAATGCTTCTCAATTAGAGAATAATGCATTTCTGCCCCAATTAGTCTACGACTGATATAATAAAGAGAATTCTCCTTACCTTCTTCATTGTGTTGAGCTAATAATGCTCCAAGGGACTTTTCTAGCGCCGCTGTATATAATATAAGAGGCTTCCCTGGAATTGGTGCTACAAGAATAGGTGGGCTTAATAGATATCTTTTAATATTGTCAAATGCATTCTGACATTCTGCATCCCATTTGAAACGGACATCTTTCTTCATTAACTTGGAAAATAGTTGACACCTACCAGACAAATTTGATATGAACCGTCGAATGAAAGCTAATTGCCCTTGTAGAGAGCGAAGCTGTCGAAGATTTCTAGGTGGTGGCATCTCCATGATTGCCTTGATTTTGTTGGGGTCAATTTCGATTCCTAGGTGTCGAACGACATACCCCAGGAATTTGCCGGAGGAGACCCCGAAGGCACATTTGAGAGGGTTCATCTTTAGATCATATTTTCTGATCCTTTCAAACACGATCCTCAGGTCATTTAAATAATCCTTGCGATCTAGGCTCTTAACAACCAGGTCATCAACATAACACTCGACCTTCTGGTGTATTAACTCATCAAAGATATGAGTCATTGCCCGCTGGTAAGTAGCACCAGCATTCTTCAAGCCGAAGGGCATGACCGTGTAGCAGAAAATGCCAATGGGCATTCTGAATGATGTGTGCCTTTCATCTTCGGGCGCCATTTTTATTTGATTGTAACCCGACGATCCATCCATGAAGGAGAATATATCATAGTTGGATGTGTTGTCAACTAGAAGTTCTGATACAGGGAGCAGAAAATCATCTTTCAGACACGCCTTGTTGAGGTCCCTGAAATCAATGCAGATACGAATCTGGCCATTTTTCTTCTTGAGTGGGACAATATTAGTGATCCAATCAGCATACTTTTCTTCTCGAATAAAGCCTGCATCTATAAGCTTCTTCGTCTCTGCAACCACTTGTTCTTTAGTCTCCAATCTCATTCTCCTTGGAGCTTGCTTGATGGGTGTCGCGTCATGCTTGATAGCTAATCTGTGAACTAATACATCAGGGGATAAGCCGGGCATCTCAGCATAAGTCCAGGCAAAGCAATCTCTGAATTCACAGAGAAGTTCTTTTATTTCTTTAACTTGGTTTTCTGATAGTAGGGAGATGATGAAGGTTGGACGAGGTCCTCCTCAGTTCCCAAGTTAATTTCCTTTAACTCATCTATAGTGGCTTCTTGTCCACCATCTTCAAGTTCTTCAGGTACTGGTTTGGCTTCCATGTTTTGATCACCAGAGATATTTACTTCATAAAAACCTTTCTTCACTTTTTCTTCATCTATTGTACATTATCCTGTGATTGTATAACAAGTCCTTCTCCGTGGATATTTAGATATAATAAATCCAAGGCCCTTGGTTGTAAGACAATCACTTTTTCGTGATGCCTGTAAATTCTTTTGATACCATATTCTTTGAAATAAACGGCTTCTTCGTTTAATTATCCCTCCATGAATTCCTTGTTTTCGTAACATTTGTCGAATCCTTGTAGGATAATATTTTGGGATTTTGATAGGCACTATTTCTTCGTATTCAAAATATTGAACGAGCCAATCAACATTTTCATCATGATACTCTCCAGATTTATATAATATGCTTCCTGGTCCATTATCACCAGATAAAGGAGCAACATAAAATGTTTTAAGTTCTTCAATTTTATGAATCTCACGATGAGTGATTTCTCTAAAACTTTGTAAGGGAAGAGTTGTAACTTTAAATATATCTTTTGAGATTGACAAATTAGTCATTTTTCTCAAAAAGATAGACTGTATTCTGCCTGTATACGTAGATTCACAGTCATATTCCGAATCAGAGTATTCTGCTTGTCTTTCATCATTAGCCAAAGGCTTACACAATTTCTTGAGTTTGACAAGAAAGTCATCATCTTCATCTGTATCACTTCCCAAATGAGGAACTGTTCTTTTAGGTTGAGATGATGTATTATTATTTTTAGGAAGAGTTGGCATAGCCTTCTTTCTTCCTAATTGCTTTATTTGAACCTCTAATTGTTTCTTTTCAGCCTCCTTGTTAGATTGCTTTACCATTTTAGAAGTTGATGCTATATTTTCATAGGATTTAATTGATTTTGGTGCTTTCAGAATGAAGTACTTTGCATCTTCATAAATTTTTACTTCATTGACAGAAAAAGGTTGTATATCACCTGAAACTCTGAACTCTTCTCCATCTCTCAAGTACTTCATACATTGATGTAGAGTTGATGGAACAATACCATATTCATGAATCCATGGTCTTCCCAAAAGTGCTTTGAATGAAGTATCTGCATCAATCACATGAAATTTAGCTTCTGTAAAAAGCTTTCCAAACTTCAGAGGGAGAACAAATGATCCCATAGTTTTTATCCTTTTTCATTAAAACTGTGCACCATCAATTTATCTTGTCCAAGATGTTGAACATCAAGTGAGAGTAATCTCAATGCTCGCAAGCTAATGAGATTTATTGAAGAACCAGGATCAATTAAAATTCTGCTTATCTTAATACCATCACTTTCTGCGGTAACATATAAAGGACGATTATGCTCAGTTGTCCCAAGCATAAGATCTTCTTCAGAAAATGTAATGACCGGTTCATTTTGTGTTTGTAAGACTTCAGTTAAACATCTTTCAGCAAAATATGCTTCATATTTTCCTGGATCTTTGAGGGTTTGAATCAAAGTTTCTCGAAGATCCTTCGACATTAGCAAAGCTTCATATACACTGAGCTGTGCAGGAATTTTTCTTAAATGAGATAAGATATTATAATCTACTCCCTTGCTTTGCGTAGATTTCTTCTTAGGATCATTAGGAATGACATCTTCATTAATCACTATGTCTTTACCCTTATCCTTATTGAGTATTCCTTTCTTCGGTGGTGATGGCAACCTTCTACCACTCCTCAATTATACTTGTACTACTTCATTTGATTTGAATTCATCAAACATATCAATTCCTTCAGAATCTTCTTTCATTGATCGAGTGGATTGTTCAGAGTGTTCAGACTCATTATCTTCATTCATATGCTTCATCTGAGATATCTCTGTCTGTTCTAATTTGCTTTCATCAGGAAAACATAAATCTTCCTCTGAATTATCATCTGTTTGTAAAACCATCATACATGCATGAGTTGTCATTTCCTTATAATTTCTTTCTTTTGCAAAAGGAAATTCTTCATCAAGCATTTGGAAAGGAGCTTGCAAACAAATGTTTGAAGTTGCTGTAATAACCCGGCATGTTTCAATTGGCATAGATTCTTCATCATCACTTTCATTATCTCCCTTCATCTGATTTATCTAAAGCTGAGATATAAAATCAGCTAAGGTAATAGGATGCCTTGCTGGTTGACAGTATTCTTCAAGATTATTAATAACTTTATGAATAACAATTTTCTTCTTTCTTGGCTTCCTTTGTTGGAATGACTTATTTGATTTTCTTGGTATTGCCTGGCTAGAACCTGACGAACTAGCTTGATCAGTATGTCTCCCATTTGATGATTTAGAAATAGATATATTTGAATCCGATTTTCTTTTTAATTCAAGTATTGGTTCAATCGGAGACTTCCACTTTACACCAGGAACTCCATCAAGTTGCTTTAGCATCTTTTTTGTCTTATTTGAAATAGAAATATCCCATTTTTCTTCTTGCACCACAGCTTCTTTTCTTTCTTCAACTGATGATATGGGGGAGGATGTAATCATTCTCGTCGATTCTTTCTTTGGCTGCACCAAAACACTCTTTGATAGAGTGAATTCTTCCATTTTATACTTTTTCTCTAACCAATCTTTTAAGACATAACAATCTTCAATAGGATGGCTAATCACTTGGTGATACGGACAATAATTAGGATCATCAGTTTTATCTGCCTCTTCAGGTCTTTTGGATTTTGGCAATTCTAGACCTGCTTTAAGTGCTTGGCGAAATAATTTAGCCACACTATCTCTTCTGAAAGAATATTCTTTTGCCATTTTTTCTTGAAGAGATGGAACTACTTGATCACCTTCTTCTGTTGCTGGTATATGATGTTCTCCTCCAGTAGGAAAGTTTCTTGGTTTATTATTGTTGCCCCCAAGTATCAACTTTTGCGTAGGATCAAAATTGTCCCTATCTTTATCTTTGTTGTCTTTATTGATTGATTGCTTTCCTTTATCAATATTATAAGACGCGCGAGCATCACCTCTTCTTGCATCTGGAGCCTTATTTCTTTTGGATCTATCCATATAACCTTCAGATCTTGAAAGATTTAACTTTTCAAATTTTGCTACCCGATCTAGCAACTCTTGAAATGTGGAAATTGAAGACATGCAAAGATATGGTACCATCTTATCATCGATGTTACCCATCAATAATTGAATGGCATGCTCTTCTTCTAATTGTTGTTCACATTTCATATTCATGTTTCTCCAACGAGTGATATACTTCGTTACTGATTCATCTCTTTTTCATTTTTCTAATACAAGATCTGCTATAGTAGTCTTCTCTACAGCACTAGCAAATCTTTTCACAAACATTGTCTCTAATTCAGCGAAAGTTTTGATAGAATCATTAGGCAGTTCTATATACCATTCAAAAGCAGTTGAAGTTAAATTACTAACAAACTGACAGAAGAGCAAAGCATCTACACCTCCAGTGTTTCCACAAGTTGCTTTAAATTGAGCTAGGTGTTGCTTTGGATTTCCAGTACCATTGAAAGTATTAAATTTTGGCACTGAATACCCCTTAGGATATGACACCTGATCAAACTCAGCAGGATATGGGCGCCCTTTACTTACAAACTTTTCTGCTTGCTCAGATGCAATAATAGCCTTGATTTTCTCACTAATGAGACTCTCAAGTTTATCAACTGTCATTGGTTCAGATGAACTTGGAGCAGATTGAGGAGTGGATTGGATATGAGCTGAATTAATTTTAGATCTTTCTTTGGGAACATCTTGTACTCCAGATGCTTGTGGCATTAAGCTAACTGGAGGATTTACTGGCGCACTACTAGATGCTTGTTGATTGGAAGGTTGAACCAGTACAGGATTTACAACAACATCTTTTTGCATCAGTTGTATCATCATATTCATTTGTGTCATCATTTCACTCATCTTGACATTAAGTTGGGAAATTTCTTTATCTTTCTTTTTCATTTCTTGTTGCATTTCTCTTTGTGTTCGAGCTAGTGCAACAGCATCAATTAATACTGGTTCTTCTTCCTCTTCTTCTTCTTCTTCTCCTTCTCCTTCTC
>NW_021319872.1:735057-743683 GCF_001605985.2 Dendrobium catenatum | reverse complement strand
CAACCTTCGCTAATTTTTTTTTTATTCTGCATTTCATTTTTCACGTCGTCGTCGTCTCATAACTCATGCCAAAATTTTATATTTCGCACGCCGAATATCCAAATAATATTGCAGTCATTTGCCAATGTTTTCGACGTTCTGAATATGATGGAGACTTTATTTTGCAAATGGACGACATTTGAGCAACATTGAGTATGTTCGTAGTCCGTCGATTTCTATCGCTTTCATTCAATTTGATTACGAGGGATCCCTCCTTGGTTAGATTCGATGATCTAAACCCATCGACGAAGTTTGTTTAACAAGTAGATGCCATTTGGATAGTGTTTTGCTAGCGTCGCATCCACTAACACATTGTCGTTCGATCAAGTCACATACGAACAACTTCTATTTGGTATATTTTATAAATTGAATGTATCGATATGATCCATTTTATAATCGAACAAAATTTTAATCATTTCATTATGATCGAGGCACTCCAATTTTCGTTCTAAACGATGTCTTATTTATCAAAAATAATAGATCATCGCCTTCATTACTTTCATTGACCGTGCTACATATGTAGAGGTCAACACCCTTGAGCGGATCAGTGGAGAATGATGACTACCATCTATCAATACCGATAATATGATTCCCGATATACCAGAGACCTTCGCTTAAGACTTCTTCCATGGATTCCATGTTGGCAAACGAACACAGAATCCAGTTACATCCCAATGTAGTTAGATGAAAGCTACCATACTTGCTCCATTGCCTTATGAGTTCTTGACTACAAACAGAAAATGGAATGTCCTGTCCCAGTATCTTGACAACCAATGATTTCTTTAAAACCTGAGAATTGGCCACTTCCTTGTTTGTGTTGAGCTTCACTGCCACACCATCTTCAGATAAACGAGTAGAGTTAACATTAAAATTCAACTTGATATGCTGCGTCTTCTGCCAGGCCGAGGTAAATTTGTTTACCAGTACAAATTCAACATCCATTTTCACAACTTCTTCCATACCTTCTCTATCTTTCTCAAAATCCTCCATAAGCTTTTTATAAACTTGTTCCTGAATCTCTTGTTCATTCAATCCAGTACATTTCTTCACTTTTATAACAACATCTGACGACGCAACATGTTCTGTATCCAATTTCGAAGGAGAAACTAGATTAGCCATCTCTTCAGTATTCCGATCAATAATAACACCTTTACCTTTCCCTTCTACAATTGGTTCAAGTCTCACTGGAGGCCTAAAGCCTTACCTGATTACCAGATTAGACGAAATCCTGATGGGTTCTTGATCCAAAAAATCATTGCGGTTTTTGATGGATCTTTGATCAATAGGTCTAAGAGGAACATTACGATGGAGATCAGTTGGAGGATTACCGCCGGCAATCCGCTGCCGGCGGTCAGGAATCACCATCCTCACCAAGGAGACACGATCACAAACACCCGCGAAAACAAAAAATCAAGAAACAAGAACAGTTTCTCCCTCTAGAAATTTCCATAGCTTCTCTCTCTAGAAATTCAAGTTCCTAGGTTATGTGATTAGATCCAATATGATGCTTTAATTAAAAAAATGGGGAGTTAGCATTATTATCCTTTGAGGAGATCAAGCGTCCTTATTTACTAATTTATTTAAAATTATAAATATTTAAGGCTTGCTTAATAATTAAATTCATATATTAGTTTACTACTAAGAATATCTTAAATTAATTTTAAGATTAGTTTCAGCTTTTTACGGATCAGGAGAGAAATTTTTCAATTTGATTCCTTGCATTAAATAAAGATAGAATGGAATGGATTAATAAAAAGTGAACCTAATATGTGGATTGTAAGATAAATTATAAAACCTCATACACTTTGAAAGGAAAAAATAACTGGGATGCACCAATGTGTTGATGATTATGAGGGTGGTCATGGAAAAGTTGTGAGATCATAATTATGGTTTATTTGATTGGAATTCCAACACATTTTTTATTTAATTTTAATAGATTTTATTAATTTTGGGTTTCTTTTAATTAAATTTTAGCATAAATTTCTTATTTTAATTTCAGTTCATTGTCCTTTTAAATCTTCAACTGATTCATTTTCTTTGCAGAACTTCTCTTATGGGGTTTTTCCAATGGGTCCATGTCTTAGAGATTGTTAGTCATGCAAGGAATGAGGAAGAAGAAGATAGAGGACATGGAGAGGCTGGGAAGAAGAAGGGTTTCATAACTCAAGCAAAGATATTGTGTATTTTCTCAAACATCTTTCTCTTTCTTTTCTATTTTTTTTCATTATGAATTTTATCTATTTTATCTTAGGTTCATCTTCTGGTCATTCTTGCTTCTTCTTTTATTTGATTTCTAGTTAGCTAGAATAAATAAGGTTGTTGTGTGCTAAAAGATTTACATTGATAGAGATTATAATTTACGTCTTAGCAATGCACAAAAATCCAGCATGAACAGAGAATAATGATAGGACTAGAGAATGTTTTTAAGTGGAAAACTCAGAAAAGGAAAAATCAAAGGTTAGAATATGTTAAAATAACATGGCCCTTAAAATAACATAACTAAATTAAAATAGTTATGTTTGTCGTCTAATTTGGAAGGTTAGAATATGTTAAAATAGTTCCATTTCCATCTCATTTCCAGAGCCAAGAGGAGCTGTAAGATCAAAATTAAGAATGCAAATAATTAACATGGCCCTTAGAGCTCAGAAGACATAAACATCTGCCACTAGCGGTCTTCATTTGGAGATGAGAGAGGAGCGAAAGGGAAAATGAAAGTCATGCTCGAGGTCGTGACTCGTGAGTTGTGAGAGGGTTAAAGTGGAAAACAAACCATTGATGTTTTTCATGTGCCCAGAAAAAAAAAGTTGGTGGCTTCTCTAGATTAATAAATAACTTTAAAAGGAAGAATTACAAAAATTAGAGCAGGTTTTCTCGTTGGATAGCCTGTTACTCTATTAACAGGTTTCCTAAAAACCAAAAGTAAAATCACAGTAAGATACAACATCTCGATAAGCCATACCAATTAATCTAAATTTCTAAATATTCTTTTATCAAAAAATTTGTAGAATCTTTAAAAGCAGTTAAATGTAATTTAAATAAATCATTATACTAAGAGATATAATAAATGCATAATAGTTATTTCATAATTTAAATAACATTAATAAACAAATAAATTACTTAAAATTCATATCATAAAGTAGTTCATATCATATTTCTTGGACCTAAATAGAACTTCAAAAGATTTTGGCCCCTTATGACTACCTTTTTATTGGTGCTTATAATACTAGAACATATTACACATATATATCTCATTTATAATCTTAAAGGATTATGACCCCTTATAACTCCCAATAATTCTCTAACATAAACAAAATCTCAGAAGATTTTAACCTTTTATGGCCCATAACATATATAACTTAAATTACATATATATACATATATTATCACATTATAATAATTAAAGAGTAATTGAGCATGTATAAAAATTGCCCATTGTTGTATAACGGTACACATTTTTAAAAAATTACCAACTTACAAAAAATTATATAAAATTAAAAGTTTCACCTGTGCAATGTTATCAGCATTTTTTACTAACATATATAAAATTTTAATCGAAAAATTTGCTAAAAATTTCACATTATTGAAATTGAAATGGGCATAATGTGCCTTACTTTGAGACGAACAAGTTTCCTAACAAGGCTGACGGAAAGGCTTATGTTAGATATAATTCCTGATTTCCTTAATTATTGTATTGAATGTATTAAGATAAAATATATAAATATTTAAAAAAAGGTGCCAAAAAGAGTTCAAATTTTTTAGAATTAATACATATTGATATTTATGGATTATTCCCTACATCTTCTTGGAATGTTCAAAAATATTTTATTACTTTTATAGATGATTATTCTCATTATAGGTACTTATACTTATTATATGAAAAATTAGAATCTCTGAATGTATTAAGATCTTTTATGTTGAAGTTGAAAGTTAACATTAAAAAAACATTAAAGTTGTCAAATTTGACTGTGGTGGTGAATATTATGGTTTATATGATGGATCAGGTGATTAGCATCCATACCCTTTTATAAATTATTTAGTAGAGTATGACATCGTTCCTCAATACATTATGTTAGGGACTCCAAATCAAAATGGTATAACCTTAAAGGATATGGTTAAAAGTTTAATAAGTCATTCTTCATTACTAGAATCACTAGAAGCCTTAAAAACTATAATTTATATTCTTAAGAGTTCCATGCAAAGTAGTAGTTAAAACCCCATATGAGTTGTGGACTGGAAAGAAGTATAGTATTAGGCATTTTTATGTGTGCGGATGTTTAGCTGAAACTTAATCATATAATCTTAATGAAAGAAAATTAGACTCAAGAACTATTAGGAACTATTTTGTTAGCTACTTATGGCTGGTTTGAGACATCGTCTCGACTGCTTTACATTTTAAAATATAACCATGTAACTGTTTGGGATAATGCTTTTAATGGGTGTCGTTAAATTTGCTCATTTGCATCCTGAGTTTAGCGGCCAAATAGAAGTCTCTCCATTTTTCTCTGTTCTATGGTTCTGATATGAAAAATGGTGTAAATATCCTTTGTCTCCTTGCATGATATCATGTTGAAATTTTCTACCCTTATCCTTCCAGATCAGTTCCAAATTTCCAAACACCGCCTTCGCGGCTACAGCCCTTCGTCTAGCTTCACTTTTGATAATGTTCTTTGATCGCTGCTACATCCTCTACCGGTCGTCTCTTGCCAGTTTACAGTACATGTATTGTATATAAAAAAGTGTAGGAGACAAATTGTTAGCTATCTTTGTGCTGTCGTAAATGACAGAGAGGTGGATTATCGAGTGGAGCAGCAAGCTTTTTTTTTTTTTTTTTGCTAAAGGTTTTATTTTCCTAACTCAAACCAACTAGAATTATTATTCGATTTGATAAAATTATATGATTTTAGTTCAAACAATTTAGAATTATTATTCGATTTGATAAAATTATTCAATTTTAATTTAAAATTGTTAGTTTGTAATTATATTTATGTTAAGAAATTTTTTCATATAAATAATTTTTTCATCTACTTATATTTAATGGTATCAAAATAATTTATTCTCATATTGTTTTAGCACACAACTCGACAATTAAAATTTTCAAATAAAATATATTGAATTAAAAAAATTATCTCTTAATTAATTTTCTTTTATATCAATATATTTAAGGGTATCAACGTAATTTATTCCCGCACAGTTGCAGTACAGTAGGTTCACATTTATAGTTTTATACTATCCAAATAATATATAATGATTTATGTATAGCAACTTCAAAAAGCAACTTTATGTATAATAATTTTATAACCTATTTTACCAATAGCTGCAGCCATCCCAAATGCACCCTTAGAAAGGTCAAGGGGCTTTAAGTATTATAATTTCTCAAATAAATCATTTTTTGAGACGAGCAATACTAAATTTATTGAGAATGTTAAATATAGTGGGAGTGATAAACTCAAATATTTTAATTTTAAAGAGAAATATGTTATTATTTTTACTATTATAATTGAAAATGATTAGGTAATTATGACCGATGTTATTCATATTGTAAATGTAGATAATCAAAATACTTTTGAGTTATCTCCTACTCATATAGCAAGACAACATTTTGAAATTAAAGTGTTGTTAAGAAGATCCATAAGAGAAAGAAAAATAATAATTTCATATGATTATATCATGTTTCTCCAAGAACATGAATTTGATATGGGATTGGAAGATGATCCAATCTCTTTTAGTCAAGTCAAATAATGTGCTAATTCTAAAAAGTGTATTGAGATCATGAAAGATGAGATGAAGTTAATGAAATATTGTGATGTTTGGGATCTTATTGAATTACCTAAAGGGAAAAAAATAATTGGTCGTAAATAGGATTTTAAAATCAAATAGGGGTTCAAAAGGTAAAATTAAAAGATATAATGCACATATTGTAGATAAAGGTTTCACACAAAAGAAAAGCATAGATTATAAAGAGATTTTTTTCTCTAATTTTATTAAAAGACTCTTTTAGAATCATTATGACACTTGTAGCTTATTATGATTTGGAGCTACATTAGATGGAGGTAAAGACTACATTTCTCAATGGTGATATTGAAGAAATAATATATATGATGCAACTAGAAAATTTTAGATTTTCAGATTCAACATGTATGGTATGCAAATTAGTGAAATCCATCAATGGTTTAAATCAAGCATCCCATCAAAGGTATAAAAAGTTTTTTCAAGTAATTACTTTATTTGGTTTTAAGGAAAACATTATTGTTCAATAAATTTTTCATAAGATTAGTGGGAGTAAGTTTATTCTCCTAATGTTATATGTCGATGATATTCTGCTAGCAAGCAATAATATAGGCTTATTTCATAAGACTAAGAGTTTGTTTCAAATAAATTTAAATTGAAAGATCTTTAAAATGCATCCTTTATGTTGGGTACACAAATTCATCAGGATATCTCTCATGGTATACTTATTTTATCATTAATAGTATATATCGATAAAGTGTTTAATAGTTTTTGCATGAAAAATTATGCGCTAAGAGATACACCCATTATAAAATAGGATAAATTTAGTATGCTACAATTCCCTAAAATTAAAGTTGAAAAGCATGAGATAGACAAGATCCATTATGAATTGGCAGTAGGGAGCCTTATATATGTCAAGTTTATACGCATCCAGAAATTGTGTGAATTATTGGAATGCTTGGTACATATTTAAGTAACCTAGGAATGGATCATTGGAAAATGGGTTATGAGGTATATACAACAACAACAACATCAAGCCTTTGTCCCATTACGTCTTTTTCACAATTGTGTCCTCTTAAAAGTAAAATTCTCAATTAAATCTAATAAAGAAATATCATTTATAATATTTTTTAACCAAGTCTTTTTAGCTCTACCTCTACCTTTATTAACATAAGTAAAATCTAATACCTCAACTTTCCTAACCTGGTCATCGGAAGGCCTCCATTTAATGTGACCAAACCATCTAAGTCGACTCTCTCTAATCTTATCTTCCACTGGACCTACTCTAACCTTTTCATGTATATGTTCATTTCAAATCCTATCTGTATATGTTTATAACTTATTATGAGGCATCAAATTAGAGAATTTGGCTGCAAAATTTTATCACAAAGCTTAATATTATTGATAATGTTGAGAGACCAAGATAAATTATAATAATAAAATAATTGAGTTATATTCCAAGAACAACAGAAGCTTACCAAAATTAATACACTTTCACATTAAGTTTCTTATTATGAAGGAAATGGTTCAGAGTTCCCAAATTTCTATTGAATATATTAGTATAAATTTTATGGTTGTAGACCCACTTACAAAAGGATTATCACCTAAGGTATTTCATGAGCATGTGGTTCGTATGGGTGTAATTTATTTTGATGACGTGCTAGCATAGTGAGAGCATGTATACGTTTTTTAATTATCACAAATATAATTTTTAATATATCTTCTAACCTCCTATAGTTATAATATCTCCTTAAGAGCATGGATGTCTAGGCATGCAAACATCCTATCTCAATATTCTTGATTATTTTTGCATTTATCTGTCAAGGTTATATGTCACATTATATTATAATTGCACATATGACCATTAAATGTATTAAATAAAGTGCAGGATAATATTGAAAATATTTTTTAATATTTATAAAATAAGAATCTTCATTCGTACTTAACATGTACTTTACATCATCAATCTAAAACAAGAGAATTAATTAATTAATTAATTAATTAATTATAATGAATAAAAAACCAAACTCATTTTCATTCAACTCATGGAAGATTAAAATTATGAGAGAGTGATATCACTAGAAAGCATCAAAGTATCACCTCTGTACTCCTCCCTTTAACTTACAGAGTTACTTAAAAAATATAGGCTAAATACTCTCCAAATGATTGTATCTTGTACTTCCCTAGCCTCCCTTAGATTTTACTTTAAGAGGGAACTAGAAAAGTACTCTAAAAAGTATTAAATTTATACAAGTGAGTAAATTCCCTTATAATCATAAAATCATAACTATTTATAGAAAAATATAAAAATGCATATGGTACTCTAGCGCTTGAAATAATGGAAGTGCAACACTCTTGAAGTGAACTAATGCATCGATGCTGAAGCTTTTGCATTGACATGGCACTCATTGATGTGAACCAGTTCTTTAGTGAACATTCATATCATTTCACTGAGAGAATGTGGCCCTTGGAAGTTACAAGTATAATGCCATGGTGTTGTTGACATTTGAACGCTACGACACCTAAGAACAAAAATAGCGCCAAGGTGTAAGAAATTATGGCACTGTGGCATTTAAAAATAGAGAATCTAGCCCTACCAAGAAGACTTTTGAAGTCGCGATGCAAGTAATGCTACGACGATGGATGTTTTTCCATCGCAGCACCTGTAAATAGAGAACTTGATGCTATCATGTCATAATTGGGGGGCCACGTTGGTATTGAAGAAAGCATTGAAGTGCTATTTTGTCAGACGTGACAGTGCTATTAGCTCCTTAAAATTTTCTACCAATTTTAAGTTTTTCCTATACAAAATAACTAAAATAACACATTTTTACAAAAAAAAAAAAAAAAAAAACCCAAA
>NW_021319872.1:732167-734843 GCF_001605985.2 Dendrobium catenatum | reverse complement strand
TAATTTGCTCATATATATATATATATATATATATATATATATTTAATATTAATTATTCATCTTAAATTTAAATGTCAATGTATAAATGTATAACTTATAAATTCAAGTTAAATCAATAATTTAAATGATCTAATATTATATTGTATTACATTGTATCAACTATGATGGTTGAATTATATTTTTAGGGTTTTTATAGCCCTTTATTTAAGTTTTCAAGGGAGTGTGAGAGGGAGTTCCACACAATTGCTCCAGTGAACTAGCACTTGAGTTCCTCCATGCGTCAAGGTTTGTCTTGATGGAAGCTTTGGGAAGAAGACCTCTTTGGTATCAAAAACCCAACTACTCCATTATATTGAGGAAGGTGAAAGTGATTCAAGTTTTTAAGCCTTCATTAGAAGGGTGAAAAGAATTCTAAGTTCTCTACCTTCACCAGAAGGGTGAAAAAGGATTATAAGTTCTCTTCCTTCACCAGGAGGGTGAAAAAAGATTCTAGGTTCTCTGTCTCACCAAGAGGATGAAAAGATTATGGTCATGTACCACACCAGGTTAATGGAAGTAATTTTATAAGGGCTTCTCTGCCTAGTTATGGGGGCTAAATGAGAGTCACTAAAAGTTTAGTGTAATACATGGAGAGGAAGACTTTGAGAGTGGACATAGGTAAAGGTTGACTGGACCACTATAAAATTATGGTGTGCTCATTCTACTTTTATTTTTGTTTCTTATTTTTTATTTTTTATTTTCTTAAAAATGCAAGTTGAAAATATTGTGTTGATAGTAAATTGACTTAATTAAACTATCATCATTATTATGATTGTTGTTATATTTATTAGCTTCCACATCTGGTGATCAAATTATTTAATTCAAGTTATTAAAAATATGAAAAAGATTGTTCTATATTCAAAATATTTTTAAATAACTAATTCATTCCCCCTGGTGTGCCTAGAACAATTTAATAAGGCTAAACATCCTCCATTGAACTTTCAGTTGGTATTAGAATGGATCTCAAAAGTAGTGTTTTAAAATACCTTAAGAAAAACAATCCATGGCATACTTTGGAAATAAAAACTCTGCGAAGGGTTATTTAAAAATTTTTTACACCACTTTTTGGCAATATTTTGTTTATTTTTTGAAAATTTTGCATGACAATCTATTGATTTTAGAATGTGTCAAATGATTCAAAGTGATTATTTTGCATTATCACGTATTATTAATGGAGTCCAAACTAATATTCCTTTTATTGAATGGAGTATAGAAGAGTAAGTCTTTGCACAACTAAATGTAAATGTTAAATACTTATACTGCTTTTTCTGTGCAGTTAAGTATGAAGATTACAAAAGAGTTTTTACCTGTACCACTAGTAAAGACATTTGTGATAGAATATGTGTTATGAACAAAGGTACTAACAAAGTCAAACAATATATATTGAATATTTTATTGCATGATTATGAACTTTTTTGCATAAAACTTAATGAGACTATCTCAAACATGTACACTAGGTTTACTTAGATAGTGATATCCTTGCATGCTTTAGATATAGAACTTTCAAACTTTGAGAAGGCCAGTAAAATTCTACATTATCTACCTAAAATTTTGATGTAAAACCCACTGCTATATGTGAATCAAAAGACTTAAATGTTTATTTCATCGATAATCTGCTTGTCTCACGCATTGCCTATGAGTAAAGTGTGAGTCAAAGACTTTTGGATGCATATGATAAGAAAATAAAGAAGACAATAACGCTAAAGGCTAAAGATATAGATAAAAATGGCTTAGGAGATGATGGGAGCAAGGAGATAGCATTAATAACAAGCTAATTCAAAAGTTTCATGAAGTGTAAGCTCAAGCATCAAGTAAATTGGAGCAAAGGTAAAATTGGTAAAAAATGATAATTTTTTTTTTAATATTAATTGCTTTGAGTGTAGGAAACCTGGACATCTGTAGTTCGAAAGCCCCAATGTTAAGAGCCGCCGTATGAAGGAACAAGGAAAGGATAAGCCAAATGCAAAAAGGAGAAATGAAAAGAAGCAAAAAATCTCTTGGTAGACTAATCCTTTGCTCATCAAAATAGGAGCAAGGAGAGGAGGTAACGTTGTGATATGTGTGTGTGTGTATCTGTGTATGTGTGTGTGTGTGATGTATATTTTAGTTGTTTTCTTTTCCTTCTTTAAATTTTTTCTTTCATGCATGTAGTTCAATTTCTTTGTTGTGTTGTCTCTCCTTTTTAGTGATGTCAAAAGGGGAAGCATATATTTGGTTGTATTTGTTCATCTGTTATTTAGTTCAAATTTATTTTTTCCTTCAATTAAAAAAACAAAACAAATATATTTTTCCCTATTTTTATTTTCTTACATATTTGTTATTGTTGCAAAATCAGAGAGTTCTTTATCACGTTGTGTTTGATTTTAACTCTTGTTGAAACAAAATTAATAAAGAAAAATATTTTGTCATTGATATTTGTTAAGATAATCGATTACAACAAAGTTACATTGCTTATTATTAAGTTCTTATACTTGCACTCATTATTAGTTTGATGTGTTTTTAAAGGAGTGAATTTTTAAAGAACCAATTCACCCCAATCTCTCTCTTGGTGTGCTTAAGGATAGTTCAACGAGGCTTACCACCCTTCATTAAACTTTCAATATTAAAATGCATTCTCTTAATTCTTATATATATATA